>NC_045155.1:28993576-29016076 GCF_900700415.2 Clupea harengus
TTCACAACACAATGTCATCAAATATATGGTGAAAATATATCAGTCAACACGCCCGGAGTGTATAAAACGTGGGCGTCTCGATGGTTGGCAGTGTGCCAGCAATCAATGGGCAGATCCGCTTGCTAAGGCTTTTATCCTTCTGTCCCGACGTTAAAGAAGTCATCGTATGCACATTTCACCACAAGCTATGGAGATGGTTCTTTGGGGTCTTAATGAAGTGTCTGAAACATACTTTGGTCAAAATACCACAACGATCAAGTAAAAGCACCCTTTTTACCCTGTCTAAAACAGCCCTGTTCAGAGCCACCTGTTTTGAGTGCCTGTTCCTTTAAATGCTCATTAGACAGCCAACCCCTCCCCCTACTCCACAGGATGTGGTCACCCGAGTAGGGTTTGGGGCTACCATCTAGTGCCTAAACTATCAGATCTTAACGTTACCTACCGTCTAGTGCCTAAACTATCAGATCTTAACGTTACCTAACGTCTTGTGCCTAAACTATCTGATATTTCGAAATGATCCCATGAACCATGACTTCTGATCTTTCAGAGCTTCCATGAAAGCATCACAACAATAAATAAGAATGTCCAGTGTCAAATATGCAGGTTTTTACCCAGTGTCCAGTGTGCAGGTTTTTACATGTCACTCCCATGAAAATATCTGGAAATTGGATGTCTTTCTCTTTTTGCTGTCGTAAAAAATACATGTAATTGCTTTCATTTTGTCTCAAATGAGTGACTTGTTCTTATGCATTTTGCTTTTGACTTTAATGTCTGCCTTTATACTTCCCTTTATTGACCTTTGGTCCTGCTTGTCTGTTTAAAACTCTGTATTGAAGTGTATGGAAATTGCTTTAAGATACTGTAATGAGTGTTGAGATTGTTAAGACTCTCATTAAAAAGACACAGTATTGTTTTGAAACTATTTTTGTATACATGTTTTCACACGCACGCACAAACAAACCTTAATCATAAGTCAGACAAGACAGATTAATGTACAACGTATCTTACTAACACATATACAAATATGTACATACCATAACATGCATTGCAAAACATACATAGAAATAACAGACAGTAACTAAAGAAATGCACACTTATTGTTCATCTTGAAACATGTTGTTATGTGGTGAACCTCTGTGCCACTGACAGACTCAAACACATGAAGCAAGCTTGTGTCGAATGCAATTTTGGTCAGACCACTTTGGTCATATCCTGAAAGGACACACACACACACACACACACACACACACACACACACACACACACACACACACAAACACACCCATACCCTATGAGGACACACGCACAAACACACACATATTTATTTTCACAGGAAGTATGTCTGATGAACTTCTGCTTTTTCAGAGCGTTTGAGACAGTGTGTGAACAGAGATGTGTGGTATGAGAGAATCATGTGAATCTGTTCTAGTAGACCCCCAAATTAAATTAAATAGTCAGGCAAGAAATGTGCTTCTTGCATCAGCATCATCAATTCTACTTTTGACAGGGAGCCAGTGCAGAGATGATCATTATGAACTGGCCAATGGAAATTAGGTATTTTGAAGTGAATGCGCAATTAACCAACTGACCTACTGGAATAGACACAAAAAACACAGTTGACTTATCACTTGGATAGTTCAACCTATGCTTCCAGCCCCTGCCTGAAAGCACTGAATCTGGACATGACAGAGGGCTTGTGTAAAGGTCATGATTCCTGTGACATCATTTCATGTTGGGGCCTCCAAACACAGGGCCTGGGTGCGTCTGCATCTCTTGCTCCCACTATGGGGCCGGCCCTGGATCATACCACCACCTCAACCACGGGGCCGGCCCTGGATCATACCACCACCTCAACCATGGGGCCGACCCTGGATCATACCACCACCTCAACCATGGGGCCGACCCTGGATCATACCACCACCTCAACCACGGGGCCGGCCCTGGATCATACCACCACCTCAACCATGGGGCCGGCCCTGGATCATACCACCACCTCAACCATGGGGCCGACTCTGGATCATACCACCACCTCAACCATGGGGCCGACTCTGGATCATGCCACCACCTCAACCACGGGGCCGGCCATGGATCATACCACCACCTCAACCACGGGGCCGGCCATGGATCATACCACCACCTCAACCACGGGGCCGGCCCTGGGTCATACCACCACCTCAACCATGGGGCCGGCCCTGGATCATACCACCACCTGAACCATGGGGCCGGCCCTGGATCATACCACCAACTCAACCATGGGGCCAGCCCTGGATCATACCACCACCTTAACCATTTTTCAGTGTTTACTATTATTTGGATTATTATTTTTTATAACATTACTGTTTTTCTTTCAATGATAACTTTTATTGACCAGGAGCACCTAGTTGAATGTAATAAGGATAGAAAAACCTGGTTGAATTTTTCCTCTCAGAGATGAAGATTAAAGAGAATTTTGTTTTACAAAAATGTTTTCATATTTTAAAAATACTTACAATAATTCAGGAAACTCAACTACTATATACACTAAACTGATGTGGACTATTAATAAAATAAAATTTTGGTGAGGCTTACTTTATCTCACTGTGGTTTGTTCTGGATGCATAGGTAAAGTATTGGCTACAACTTCAAAAAAGAACGTGTACATGCATTGCTTGCATGGATGTTTGAAAATGTTGAAGAACCTGACATAAACTAACAGGTGAGCATTGTCACACACATCTACAGCTAAGCCTACACATAGTGCCTTAAGAATTGCTTCATCCAGCTGTGCTAGCACATCCTGGGTTAATATTTCAGATTTCTTTGTGGCTGATGATGCTGACATAGGCATTTGCTTGATTTTTCCCCCCACAAAACTCTTCTTTTTGTTTTCCCTCAAGTAAGGTTACAGCTACCGCACTCATGCACTCCTTGACCCCTCCGTCAGTAAATGTTTTTTTTATTTTATTTAATTTTTTTATGTTGACCCAAAACCCAAGCAACTCTAAGGGAACATTCGTTAGCAGGTTGTTGGGCAGTGAATGAATGTGTTATGATTCTGGTGGATCGATCATATTGGGCTATTAGATCGTTTATTTTCTGTGCCCTCAGCTCGGATTTGAGTGGGTATGTTTGCTCGAAAGATTTGTGCTTCATCTCGTAGTTGCACTTCACATCGCCGCTTTTAATAATCGCCAGAGTCTCGGAACACATGAGACATACTGGTTTCGAACTGCCCGTGGGAAGAATGACCATATAATAGTCCAGGGCTCTCAAGTTTTGAAGACAGGCAAGAGTGACATATCCCACCCCGCCCCCCCTGGCCACGCCCCCACCCGCCCCCATTCCACCCGCCTCGCCCCTGCCGTATGCCCACAGACCAGCCCAACCCCCACCCCCCATATTATTAGTGTTTTGTTGTTGTTAATAATAATTGCTCAGACCTGCAGAAAAGATTTGACACATGGCACTGACAATTCAACCAATTACAAAGTATTTATTCAATTTGGGAGAGAGAGAGAGAGAGAGAGAATTATGACTTGTGTTGTTTATTGTAGGTGTTTGTTGCCTTTTTGGACTCTTTTATCATTTTTGGTGTTGGTTCCCATTATATATGCCATAGTCATAGAATAGGATGTATTAATTAGGAAAAATGGTATTTATGAACATTATAGTCAACCTTATTCATTTAAATGTACCTTGACCTCTTGCACACTCATCTCTGCAGTCACTGGCAAGTAAAAGTTTTTGACTGTGCTGGTTGACTTCAGTGCCTGCTGTTTGGCCTGATGCCCTTACTGCCTATGTGCCTTGTCACATCCCGCACACATGGATGGGCACAGGAGTTCTCTTGGCGGCAGATAGAGCACCAGTAATATGAGCTGGTGCTTCCTACAGTAATAAATGGCCATTTAGAGGTCCATTCACTATTAAAAGAGGTCTTGTATGTGGCTGCTCCTGGGACTTTTCTCCCTTTTGTTCTAGCCATCTCCTCCACTGTTTCTTCCACCATCTCTTCCACCGTCTCCTCCTCCTCCACCTGCACTGTCTCTTCCTCCTCCACCTGTACTGTCTCTTCCTCTTCCACCTGTAGCCTACTCTCTTCCTCTTCCACCATCTCCTCCTCTAATGTGTTTTTAGTACCTTCTCTGGGCCTAATCTGGCCTTTTTAGGGGCCTTTCGTCTTTAGGCGAAGGACAGGATGCTTATTTGTTTTTTTACCTGACATCTTTGAAAGACAGATGCAATGATTAATGCATCCATGGCCAGGATATTTATAACATGCTAGTATGCCTAATGAGCTCGCGATTCACAACTTCACCAGGCGTGAAGAAGCCTCGGAATCTGTTTGAACATGCACACGTTTGAACATGCACAGATACACGCGCACGCACAATGAAACCTTAATTGTAAGTCAGACAAGACAGGTTAATTCACAAAGTATCTTACTAACACATATCAACATGATTTACATACCATAACATGCATTGCTGAACCTAGAACATAGAAATAACAGACAGTAAGTTAATGAAATGCACTATTTGAAACATGTTGTTAGGTGGACCTCTGTGCTACTGACATACTCTTTGTCTAAACTAGCTTATTTTGAGTGCAAGTTTGATCAGACCACTTAGTCATATCCTGAAATGACACAAACACTGACAGCCTGTAGGGGGCTGGGCTTTCATTATTATTATTTTTTTTTTTAATTAAGACCTTTGTCAGGTTTTTAATGGCACACACGACACACTGGAACACACACGTGCATATATGGAGGTGACACAGGACACACACACAGGCCTGAGGTCGCGGTGAATTTATTTTCTGCTTTTTCCCATCCTGGACCATCCTTCCTCAAGGACCCCCCAGGAGCAGTGGGCAGCTTGTAGCGCCCGGGGACCAAGTGAAGTGAACTGTCCATCTTTGGTCAGGGATGGACATGTGTTCTGTTATTTAGCATGTTTTTTCTGTTGGGGTCCTTAGTGGAGGAAACCCCTTGTGAACACGGGGAGAACATGCAAACTCCACACACACACGGGGAGAACATGCAAACTCCACACACGGGGAGAACATGCACACACACACACACACTGTGCACTCTGGGGAGGACCTGCCCCCCAGAGCCAACAGCGCCCCACGCGGGAATCGAACCCATGACCTTCTTGCTGTGAGGCGGCAGCGCAAGCAACTGAGCCACCGTGCACCGTACACTGTGAACTGGCCAATGGCAATTAGGTATTTTAAAGTGAATGCGCCATTAAGCAACTGACCTACTGGATTAGACACAAAAAACTGCACTTGGATAGTTCAACTTATGCTTCCAGCCCCTGCCTGAAAGCTCTGAACCTGCACATGACAGAGGGCTTGTGTAAAGGCCATGATTCCCGTGATATCATTTCTGAAAGCTCTGAATCTGGTCATGACAGAGACCTTGTGTAAAGGCCATGATTCCTGTGATATAATTTCATGTTGGGCCCTCCAAACAAAGGGCCTGGGTGCGTCTGCACTATGGATCATACCACCACCTCAACCATGGGGCCGGCCCTGGATCATACCACCACCTCAACCATGGGGCCTGCCCTGGCCACCTCAACCATGTTTCAGTGTTTACCATAATTTGGATTTTTATATGCATACATTATTCAAAATAATAAAATGAAACATTTTGGTGAGGCTTAATGTATCTCACTGTGGTTGGTTCTGGGTGCATAAGTAAAGTATTGGCAATAACTTAACAAATAAATAAACAAATAAATGAATAAAGTTAACTGGAGTGCATAGAATTACTTACATGTATGTTTGAAAATGTTCATTCTCAAAATACTGTTAAATTAGCCAGCAGTGTGCAAACATAACATTAGCATGTTAGCAAGCTAAAGATCTTATAGAGGTTGTACAATAGGCAGATTCACCCTGACAGTCCAAAGATGTTTGAGTATGCCCATGCCATGCTGTCCTGTGAAAACAGGGATTCTCTTCTGGCAGGTTTTAATATGAGGTACGGGTCAAGGAAAAGACGGCCTTTGTCAAAATTCACACACCTTCCTCTCAGTTGGATAATTCTCGAAAATCCACAAGAGGGCAGCAAATAGATGGTTTGAAAATTAATGGAAATGAGCTGCGCCATAGAACGGTTCTTGACTTGTCTCTTCAGCACAGGATTGGTTTATGAAGACAGTGAATTTCCCATCAACCGTCAAGATGATAAAATAGATTTTGGCAACAAGCAAGCTGTAATGTAATGAAATATGCATCCATATATGATATGTAGTGTAATATGCATCACTATATGCTATGTAATTTAATATGCCTCACTATTATAAGATTAGGGTTTTGCATTGAACTCCCATTCAAATTATCTATTTAAATTTTAGATTGTATGAATAGTAGGTTTTACTCTTTTGGTATTGTTAAGGAAATTCATTCAGTCTTTTATGTTATCTACCTCAATGTTATTTTAGTGGCATATCTTTGGAATAAGTACTTGCCAAGTAAACATATATCTTTTGTACTGCAAAATGTTTCCCGAGGAAATTCACTCGAGCCATCTGGTGATTGACAGGGAAGTGAGGGTAGTGAGGAGTGTATATATAGTGTGGGTGACAGGTGCAGGTGATTATGTAATCAGGTGAATGTGAGGGTCATTGAGGCTGTAGCAGAGGAGTGCGAGTTCAAAGTTGAAAAAGGGGTTGTGTGGCCGGCGCTGGATTCAGCGCAGACGTGACATTAAGAGAAGTGGCGTCTGGGACGGCGGCTGTCAGGGCAGGAGTGGGAGCGGGCATCACCGGCGGAGCAGGAGCGGGCACGGCGGCTGTAGGGGCGCCAGCGTTGGCTCTAGTGAGCCACAAGAGCCTCGTGATAATCTCCAAATAAAAGGTCATCACCACCACATCCTCTGAGTCTCCTGAAGTCCGTGACATTATGATAAGGTTCGATTTTTTCCCCCATCACAGACACGTTCCTCTAATGTATCATATGCAGTTAAGCTAATATTCTACGTGTTTTTCCAAATGTGACAGGAAACTACACAGGTGAAATTGAGAAATGATCGCCTCTAAACCATATTTGGAGGAAGTACAAATATAATCCTAACCTGTTACTTACTGTTTCATCCCTTTGAAACGTTTTCAACATCATCAGTGTGATTCACACTCAAGTTTGCCTCTGACTCCAGAGTTGTGTATAAGTATCTTTTTATTCAATATGCATATCAGGCTCACTCATGTCTTGGCAGACAAGAGAGAGGCAGGGGCCCACTCTCATCTTGGAGGAAGAGAGAGAGCCCGGGCTCACTCCTAGACTGCAGCAGACGAGAGAGAAGCAAAGTTAAACACATCACACAAGGTTTATATAGAAAGAATTTAGCGTTCGCTGACGCCAAAGCACTATGCCAGCAGAGATAACCACGTGGTGGGTTTTTCCACATGCGATTTCATCTTGCTATGCTTTTCGCAACATAACACATCAGCAAGGCAGAAGAGAAGGACTAGTAGTTCTAGTTCTTATCAGCCCTCGCTTACGCACAAACAGATGGTACACTTAAAACCACACATACAGAGACAGAAATGTCATGTTTCAGCTCACAAAGGCATATAATTAACACACATACATACTTGATTAAAGTCAGAGTTTCACATTTCTCTATCATTCCCCACTTTTGATCCGTCTCAATGGATCATTCAAAATCATTACTCTGCGCTTCTTCGCATGGATTTTTCAGAACAGAGATCATTACTCTCACTCATTACTCCACATCATCATAAGTCAAGTCATTTAAAATGTCATCATATTTCTCATCATACACTTGTATACTACATTTGCAGGCTAACATAGTGGGCGTCAACTGTGTTCACTATCATAGTGGTCATCATTTTTGGAATGCAGGGTATCACATAACACGTACAAGATGCCAATAAACACAGGACAAGTTACACCATTTCTATATAAGACATTAAGATGCCTTTCCATGAAGAAAATATTCCAGAAAGTGCACCAAACCAGTCCTGAACCCCAGCCCCCTCCTGCATCTTGCCTGACAACTTCTGACCACATTAGTTCATCCCCAATCACTTGTGTAATGGTTCTACACTGTGTCCAGTCCCCTAGGTTTGTATCATTAACTCGCCTAGGCTTCCCCATCATAAGCAGTCATTCTGCGGAACACATTGGTTCTTGTATTTCATGACACAGGTCGGGGAGTTCTGAACATGAATACAATTTAATCTTGCCATTCTGGCACCATTTGTGTGGTGATGTACAGTCCGCCGTGCAAACAGTGACAAAACACAGTGGTTCTGCACAGACCAGACAGTCTCCTTGTGGAACGTGTGCTTGGGGAGTCTGGTTCACCCATTTCCACCATGGGCGGTCCTTACAATCTTTACAACTCCTCCTGAAGTCCACTGTCATCTCCACGGTTTTGAGCACGTTTAGCTCTAGGTTGTTGCAACGGCACCACAGAGCCAGCTGTTCAACTTCCCTCCTATATGCAGACTTGTCTTTGTCACGGATGAGGCCGATGACTGTTGTGTCGTCTGCAAATTTCAGGAGTTGAACAGATGGATCTCCTGAGGTGCAGTCGTAAGTGTAGAGGGAGAAGAGCAGTGGGGAGAGCACGCATCCCTGAGGTGGTCCAGTGCTGACTGACCGGGTGCTGGATGTGATTTCACCAAGCCTCACCTGCTGCAGCGCAGGCTTTCAGACAGGAGGGTGACACACCGCCTGGGCCTGATGCCTTCCTGATCATCTGTCTCTGAAAGAGCTGACACACATCCTCTTCACAGACCGTCAGTTCCGGTCGGGGGAGGAGGGAGATGATAACAGGGGGTGCAGATGATGATTGTGTGAAGTCTGAGTTGGAGTGGGTGAGGGGTGTGAATGTGGGTTGATCAAACCTGCAGTAAAACACATTCAGATAGTCAGCTAGTTGAGGGTTCTCTGTGGTGTGGGGGGAGGTTTTCCTATAGTTGGTGATGTCCTGCAGGCCTCTTCAAACTGACACAGGGTCGTTAGCTGAAAACCTGATTTTAAGCTTTTCAGTGTAGCTTCTCTTTGCTACTCTGATCTCCTGGCCTGGTTGTACAGGATCTTCTCCCCACTCCTGAAGGCCTCCTCTTTGGCTTGACGAAGCTGCCTGAGCTTTGCCGTGAACCACGGTTTATTGTTATTAAAGGTGCAGAACATTTTGGTGGGTACACACATGCCTTCACAAAAACTGATGTAGGATGTCACAGTGTCAGTGAGTTCATCCAGGGATGTAGATGCAGTTTGAGCTCATGTTGCACATTTCTCTATCCACAAACACGTTCCACTAATGTACCATATGCAGTTAAGTTAATATTCTAGGTGTTATTCCAAATGTAGCAGGAAACTACGCTCGTGAAATCTAGTACAAATATGATCCTTAACTGTTACTTCCTGTTTCATCACTTTGAAAAGTTTTCAACATCATCAGTGTGATACAAGACTGCAGGTTTCACTCTGCAACACGCAAGATAACAGAACTGACCATAGTCCAGACTGCACAGGTAATCTGTGAAACATACTAGAGGACAATGGAACTATCTGAAGGTATATATGAAGATTTACACTGTCACCCTAACGATGCAGAATATGCCAATCTTGGTGCACAAAGGCCTAGAGAGGTGAAGGGACATCATGGTAAATGTGGTTTCTCTGTGATTCTCAGTGAATTTGTTTACCTACCTTTGTGATACCTAACCTTAACCTTAACAGACACATTCATCCAAGGTTACATGCGAAATCTCACAGAACCATTTTCTCTGTGAATGCTTTTAAACTTGAATCCAATCTGTTTTCTCCTCAGTGTGGAAGAGGTTGGCTCTGGCGCTCGTGGGGCTGCTGTGTGTTCTGCTGCTGGCGATCATCACTGGACTGTTTGCCACGACCATGGCAGAGAGAAACCAGTGCAAGTCGGATTTCAGCAGTCTGCAGACTGAGAAAGCAGAGCTACACACCAGTTACAACATCGCAGCTGAAGAGAAAGATAACTTGCTGGCGCGTCTTTGCAAACTAGGTGAGCGGATATTTGATGACTATAAGTGTTTGACTGGATTAATAACTGAGAACAGTGCTCGAATAGTTAGGGAATAAATGTGTTTCCTGAAAAAAGTGAAGTGACTTCAGCACATACCGCTCACTATTATGGTCTAGTTAGGTAGTGGAGACCAGTGGTGTCTCTGGCACGGAAAGCCAGTTGGAGCACAAGAAAGTCTGTATGGGCAGCATTAGACTCGTCAATAAAACTACACACAAACTCACTTGCTCACTTAATCCAAACACAGACGCACCACATCAATGAAATCACAAATTCACACATTAACGTAACGCACAGTGACATCCATTGCAAAAAAGAAAAGATGCAGAACGATATTTCATTTCGGCTTTTCTGTCAAAGTCCCCCAATCCATGAATTAGTTCATTTTCAGTTGGTAGCATTGCATGCAAATTTGACCTCTGTTCCCCATGGTATAGTCTGTTAATGTCTCAATCCTTTTCAGCGTTGAAAAGTTTCTCTTTGACTCAGCAGTGGTCATTGGCATATCCAATCCAATCCAATTAACATACCCTACCCTGCTACATACATTAAGAGCCACTTTCTGAAAGATTCAGGCAGTTTACCATAAGTAAACTCTCATTTTAATGCATATATTTTTCTGATGTAGATATATGGACACTATGGGTACATTTTTGATGAAAAGGAAATCAGAATTTTACCTTCAAAGAACTCAGTGAGCCCTTATTCCACCCGCCAGAAAGGAACTCAGTGAGCCCTTATTCCACCCGCCAGAAAATAACTCAGTGAGCCCTTATTCCACCCACCAGAAAAGTCAGAGTCTGTTAGGCAGAGGTTTTCAGGAATCCGCCTGACTGCAGTCATTAGTTGATATCATGGCTTTTCAAATGCTAATATCAGTCAGTGGTCTGGGCGGAGCTGGGCCTGCCCCTCTTCCCTCCCCTCCCCCCTGCACCCCCCCATCAGTAGTTCATTCAAGTAGGCATTAAGGTAAATATTCAATATGTACTTCAGAATGAATGTATGGGTCGAAGAGTTATTAGCATCGCTGATCCTGAGGCTAACTCAGGAATCTGTCATCAAGTGCTTCTTCAAAACACTACTTTTGGCTTTTGAGGCCTTATTCAGCTGTCTTTTTTGGAAGGATTCAAAATTAACCACCAATCCATAAATCTACCACTGGGAAAAGTTGAAATTGAACCTAAATGAGTTGTTTCACAACCTGCCTGAATCTTATAGAAAGTGTCTCTTAGAGCATTTAGCTGAATGTACAAAAAAATATATAGATAGACTTTCGATGATCTTAATGATCATTTTGTCCTCTTTTTATTCTCAGAAAAGGATGTTAAACAGTATGCTGGTAAGTCTTTTTTTTCTAGAAAGACATTGTCTTCATATTGATTGCCTTTTGGGTAGAAGATGGAGTGTGTGTGATAAATATTCCAGAAAATGTATGCTAGTTAAAAAAACGTCCCTTCTCTCCTGCAGTGGATGTGACCCTGGACCCTGAAACGGCTTATCCTTCTCTTATCCTGTCTGCAGATGGGAAACAAGTGAAATATATCAGTACTAGATCTGATCTCCCTTCCAACCCAAAACGGTTTGATACAAGCATCTCTGTCTTGGGTAAACAGGGATTCTCCTCTGGTAGATTTTACTATGAGGTTCAGGTCAAGGGGAAGACAGGGTGGTATTTAGGAGTAACCAGAGAGTCCAGTAATAGAAAAGGGTCAATTGACGAAAACCCAGAGAATGGTTACTGGACTATACGGCAAATTAACTGGAAAACGTTTCGGGCCTTAGATGATAGCTCTGTTCCTCTTAAGCCATTAAATGAGCTTGAAAGGGTTGGGGTGTTTGTGGATTATGAGGCAGGGTTGGTCTCCTTTTATAATGCAGACCACTGGGATCTACTCTATTCATTCAAACATGCGCATTTCAATGGCACAATCTACCCTGTCTTTAACCCTAATAATCATAACGGAGGTCCAAATTCCTCTCCTCTGATCATCCACACCCCAGTGGCGTGCCAGTATCACCACAATAAATAAGAATATCCAGTGTGCACATTTTTATCCAGTGTCCAGTGTGCAGGTTTTTATCCCGTGTCCAGTGTGCAGGTTTTTATATGTCACTCCCATGAAACTCCTCTCCTCTGGTCATCCACACCCCAGTCCCTTGCCAGTATCACGACAATAAATAAGAATATCCAGTGTCCAATATGCAGCTTTTTATCCAGTGTCCAGTTTGCAGGTTTTTATCCAGTCTCCAGGGTGCAGGTTTTCATCTAGTGTCAAATGTGCAGGTTTTTATCCAGTGTCCAGTGTGCAGGTTTTTACATGTCACTCTCATGAAAATATGTGGAAATTGAAAAACGTTCTCTTTTTGCTGTCATAAAAAATACATGTAATGGCTTTCATTTTGTCTACAATTAGTGAATTTTGCTTTTTACTTTAATGTCTGCCTTTATACTTCCCTTTATTGACCTTTGATCATGCTTGTCTGTATAAAACTCTGTATTGAAGTGTATGGAAGTTGCTTTAAGATGCTGTAATGAGTGTTGAAATGAACCACTTGTTAAGTTAAGCCTCTTATTAAAATGATACAGTATTGTTTTGAAACCATTTTTGTATACATGTTTGCACAGGCACACGCGCACGCACAATTAAACCTTAATTGTAAGTTAGACAAGACAGGTTCATTTAGTAGTAAGGATCTTACTAATACATGAAAATGATTTACATACCATAACATGCATTGCAAAGCATACGTAAGGGATAATGTATTGTCCGGAGGTCATTATCACAATGATCGGATCACACACACAAACACACACACACACACGCACACCCATACCCTGAAAGGACACACATGCACACACACATATTTATTTTCACAGGAAGTGTGTCTGATGAACTTCTGTTTTTTTCAGAGCGTTTGAGACAGCGGGTGAACAGAGATGTATGGTATGAGAAAAATAATGTATTTTTGGAACACAGAAGCATGTCAACCTGTTCTTGTAGAACCCCAAAATGTATAAGGTCTTGGTTGATAATTACGACCAGATTTTTGATGCAAGTGTTGGATGTTAATGAGATGCCATCGTGTGTGGGTAGATGGTTAGATAGTGTCATTCTCAATTGTTTAGGGCCTAAAAGCATAACCTCAGTTTTATCTGAGTTAAGGAGCAGGAAGTTGTTAGTCATCTAAGCGTTTACATCTTGTAATTGATGCGTAGCCTTGTAGTCGCGCAACTTGAAATCTCATCAACCGAGTCAGAACGGACACCTATCAAAAGTATTACAGTTATGTTGGCTGTTCAGTCTCCCCTACTTGATCAAGCTAACTGTTACCATAACACATTTTCATTAACCCAAATATTAAGCAAAGTCCTGATTTTGTGTGCTGACCAGCTCCAATGATTCTCCATTTTTGAATGATCTGTTAAGGTTATTTGATAGTGACTAGTCATCTTGCTGTGGTGCTGAACCTCTCTTACCTGACTCCACTAACCGCACATTTCACCTTGACACGCCTCAAGCACCAGTTAGCCCTGCTTGGCCCAAGGGTAATCGGCGGGCCAAAAGCCCCTGGTCGTATAGTCCTGAGTAGGCCTAGAGGCAGTCAAGCCCCCGGAAGTGACAATGGAAACACAACTGGCCTTGGCACACCCAAGCTTATTGGATATATTCCTGTCGCCGGGCTTGGGTTGAGAGGTCGCCTTGAGAAGGCCTGTATATAGATTTGCATTATTTCCTTCCATGCATTGCTCTTGCTGCTTGTTTTTATTGATTTATGTAAAGCATTTTGAACTGTAACTCATATATGTGCTATATAAATAAAGTCTTACTTACTAGCTTGCCGTTTTTTGGCATGATAGTAGAAACGTTGGGGGCGCTGATGTTTTTATCAGTTTCAAATTGGAATTGTCAGAAACACTCGGCATGCGATGGCGTGTTTGGGAAAAGCAGTATTCATGTCTCTCAACTCAGAAGACTGTACTTAGAGCCACGGACTGTGCACTCTTTGTGTTGTCCTCCTCCCTTCTTGTGTTCTCCAGGTGGCATTTATGTTATTTTCTCAGTGTGGTTTGTTCTGCATGCTGTCACGGATTGGCAGACGACACAAAGGTGACAGGGTGATGAAGTTTAATGAACCAGCCAGTACAGGGTTAACAGACGGAAACAGACAAAAAACACAAAAGCAACTCAGGATACGAAAGCACAGTAGATATTTCCAAACGAGGATGCACAAAAGTCAGACAGGGTATTATGGGGAAAAAACGAGAACGCACAAAGTCAAACAAGGGAAAACTGAGACAGCACTTCAACTGCGCCGTTGCGCGGGACTGAACTAAGAACAACAAGAGGTGGAAGTCGTGGCAAAAACTGAACGAAACAGCGCCGTTGCGCGGGATATACCTAGGAATCTGGACCTGGCACTCGTAGCAAACTATGAACTTGGACGGCACGAACAGGAAGTCGCAGAGAACACTGGCGAGGCTGCGGAGGTCGGGGATCCGGAGCACGTATAGTCCTCCTGAATGGTAATCCAGGAGTGTCCCGAGTGTGAGGCGAGAACCGTGGGTAGTGAAGGGAGTGAGGAGGTTAAATGGGTTAATAACAGGTGCTTGGGATGAGTAATCAACTGCTGGAGAAGGTGAGTGCCAGGTGTGTGGGATAAGTGCTGATTGTGATTACGAATGATGTGCAGCTGGGAATAGGAATTTGACTGTTTGAATGAGCTGTAGCGGAGGTGTACGAGCCCAAAAGTGAAGAAAGGGGGCGCGGCCGGGCCTCGGTTGAGCACTGACGTGAAAGATGCATAGGTAAAGTATTGGCTACAATAAAAAAAGAGGTGTTCATAACAACCAACAAGTCCATATTTACACACGCAAGCTGCACTGCATTGACCTCTCTGACATATTTCTGATGACATTCATTTCCTGATGGTTTCTTACATTAAATGCAAGCTCACAGACGACTGGACAACAGTATATGACATTAATTAGCAGAGTGCACAACTGTACAGTGAATAGCATGGTTGATATAGACAGTCCCATAATACGTCCTTTAGTCAGGAACTCATTTCAACTGATATGTTATGCTCTCAGGTACATAAATCAAAGACTTCTATTGCAAAGAAGAACCCCTATCCCCTCCAAAACAATGACGGAAATTGTTGACTAGAATCAAAACCAATCCTAAATGCATGTCTGGGTTATATTTCTGATGAAATTCACTTCCTGATGGTGTCTTACATTAAATGCGAACTCACAGTTGGACAACCGGACAACAGTTTATACTGCAGAAATCCCGTAAACCTCTGCTCTGACCAAAAGGATGTCCAACATTTGTTTTGTGCAGCCTTGCTTCCACAGGGGGGCAGTCTTGTTCAAAACAAATCTGGCCAAACCAGAGAGAATGAGAGTGTGACTGCAGCAGTATATTTCATATTATTGTTTTTCACAGAGCTTCCTTCTTATAAGCCAGTCCCATTTCTCTGGTTGTTCGGCTCATCAGGCACAGGTCTTTGCTCAGTTAACAACCTGACAGCCTGTGCATCATCAAACAATAAAATGATCAAACTTCCTGATCAGTACGTACCCTAATCTATGCACCTTGTTCTGTTCATGACTGAAGAATATAAATTCATATCAGGTTATTCTGCTCTCTGCTGTTCCAATCACTGTCATCATTCTCACTGCACCGCCTACTAACCTTTGCTGTGATGTAGGAGAAAGGGGGCATATCTATAACTACTCAGCGTAATTTTCTTGGGTATATCTAAAGGCATGGGTCTATCTAGATTTGAACAAAGTTTAAAGCCATATTGTGTTGAGTTTTAGTTTTTGTCTGATGTTTTTTGTTTGCAATTAAGGACAAAATATTGCAGAATGAACTTTTTAACATTCAAAACCTGTGGCTCCATTTCAGTCTGAAAAGCACATGAGTGAAAATTATCATGAATGTAAGAAACTGGTGTACCATAAAACCTAACCTAGTATAAACAACTATATATATAAATAAAGATATATATAAATATAGTATATTATTATAATATTCAAGTAAGAAAGAAAGGAAGGAGCTTTTTTCAATACAATTCTCAGATGTTAATCAAACGATGGACCCTTACATTAGAACAAATCATATTTCAGGTATCTTGACGACAAAGCAAAATCCCTGCTTCTTAGTGCACTTCATTCCTAGTCACATTACAGATTCTAGCAGTAGAAAGTTCCATCATAATAAACTCTTGAAAACATAACCCTTCTCTAATTGGTGGTTTGTGTGGGGGGTAACCACCTCTGCGCACTCAGTTTCTCTGCTGCTGTTAAACCTGTGAGACATAAAAAAAGACCTTTTGAAGCAACTTTAATGAACGTGTAATGACCTTCAAGCAATTGTATGCATGAGTTTACTTGAGGCATGTTTTATAGGCAAGTTTTTGTTATCATTTCGGTGATATATTTCAAATTCATTCAATTACGTCACCTGGTGATGTCAAGGGCCAATGAACACAGCTGCCATTCCCTCCAGACTCTGCACTGTGTAATCCTATGCTCAGGGTCTAAAAGGTCAAAAATTAAGAAATGCTTTACATCATCAACTACAGTGCCCTCCACAATTATTGGCACCCCTAGTGAATATGAGCAAAACAGGCTATAAAAAAAATATGTCTTTGCTGTTTATCCTCTTGGTCTTTCACTCAAAATATTCACAAAAATCTTACCTTTTCATTGAAGTAAAACTATTGAAAGAAAAAAAAACTGTTGACATTTAAATAAATATTTTTCCCCAAAACACGTGTGCCACAATTATTGGCACCCCTTAATTTAATGTTTTGTGCAGCCTCCCTTTGCCAAGATAACAGCTCTGAGTCTTCCTCCTATAATGCGTGATGAGGTTGGTGAACACATGGCACGGGATCTGAGACCATTCCTACATGCAGTATCTCTCCAGATCCTTCAGATTCTGAGGTCAACGTTTGTAGACTCGGCTTCAGCTCATCCCACAGATTTTCTATGGGGTTTAGGTCGGGGGACTGTGATGGCCATGGCAAAACCTTTATTCTGCGGTCGGTGAACCATTTTTGTGTTGATTTTGAGGTGTGCTTCGGATCATTGACCTGCTGGAAGGTCCAACCACAGCCAATTTTTTAGCTTACTGGAGAGGGCTGTTAGGTTTTCATTTAATATCTGCTGGTATTTGATAGAGTCCATGATACCATGTATCCTAACAAGATGTCCAGGGCCTTTGGAAGAAAAACAGCCCCACAACATCAAAGATCCGCCACCATTCTTATGGGTATGGGGGTCTTTTCTTTATGGCTATCTTTCTGTCTACGCCAAACCCACCTTTGATGTTTGTTGCCAAAAAGCTTTATTTTGGTCTCATCTGACCATATAACTCGGCCCCATTGAAAGTCTGACTTACATTTGGCAAACTGTAGGCGCTTTAGTTTGTAGTTGATTGACAGCAGAGGCTTTTTTCTGGCAACCCTCCAAAACAACTTGTGGTGATGTAGGTGGCGTCTGATGGTAGTTTTGGAGACTTTCTGACCCCAAGACTCAACTCACCTCTACAATTCTCCAGCTGTGATCCTTGGAGATTCTTTTGCCAGTCGAACCATCCTCCTCACGGTGCGTGGGGTCAATGTACACACACGTCCTCTTCCAGGCTGATTCTTAACATCTCCTGTCGCTTTAAACTTCTTAATTATTTCCATGATAGTGGAAATGGGTATTTTCAACTCTTTTCAACAACTCTTTAGAGATTTTCTTGTGTCCATTTCTTGATTTGTGCAGCTCCACAACTTTCCGTCGCACATCGTCGCTGTGTTCTTGGGTTTTTCCCATAGTGATGAATGACTAATGGAATTTGGCCTGTGTCACCTCATATTTGTACACCAGTGGAACAGGAAGTCATGGTTGACCTCTTAAGAGTTACTTATCAAACAGGTGAACTTAAAAATTTAAAACATGACTGGAAATATACTTCAGTTAGATTTTAATTATAAGATTTTTCTAGGGGTGCCAATAATTGTGGCACACATGTTTTGGGGGGAAATATTTATTTAATGTCAACAGTTTTTTTTTCTTGCAATAATTTTACTTCAATGAAAAGGTAAGATTTTTGTGAATATTTTGAGTGAAAGACCAAGAGGATAAACAGCAAAGACATATTTTTTTATAGCCTGTTTTGCTCATATTCACTAGGGGTGCCAATAATTGTGGAGGGCACTGTATTTTACCAGTCAGCATGCAAGCAAGCTTCTATCAGTGCTGCGCCATTGTTGGTGTTTGTATGCCTTTTAGATAGTTAGCATGCTTGTGTTAGACCAAAACTCCTTACTACTGCTATGAATTGGTTCTCCTTAGTGCAATACACTACCCCTGTTACTAATCCTACACCAAATCCTTTTTTATTATTGTAAGAATAGCTACATTGACCCCAAGGATACATCTAAAGTGGTTTCAAAACCTGGAAAAATGGAGTACAACACTGTCTAAAAGTGCAGTCCTTTGTTTATATTTAATAAATACAGTCTTTGAAAGTGTTCTTTAGATGAAAGCAATGCTCGGAGCCAAAGTCCTAAGGGAATGTGAAGAGCGAGTGTTGCCCCCACACAGCAATGATCGCTTTGAGCCATTGGGTGGCCTCCTGCTCCCAACCCTGGCAGGACACGCTCCATGGAGAGATGACTGTGTCTGGGTTTTTGGAGATAAATATTCCACGCTTAATGAAGGCATCAGATGTGCGAGGCTCACCCAATTTCCCACTATCATTACCTCCGCTTGTCCGCACCGACCCCCTGCCAAATTAGGTGTCATCCTTCCCACATCAAAGAGGTGTCACATCTGTCCTCAGATCACAAATGGGCTGTCTAGAAGGTTTACTTTGTACATCACATGGCAAAACTTTGGGAGGCTTCAACAACAAAACATGGCCCTCTGAATATACACTAATTAGATCTGAGCAGTTATTATAAAAAATAAAGCCACCACAGTCAACAGGAGGCGTACCTATCATGAGGGATTACCTACAGTTTAACCAGTGTTAAAGCACTTCTATGGCAAAGACCATTCATCAGATTAGCTCTAGAATGAGCTAAACAAACTCCTTCCCAGTGGTGTTTTTCACTGCTCCATGGAGAGGCAGGTGCAGGTGATGCCCCTGGCTGCTGCTGGTGTCCATGCTACGTGACTTAAAGGGATGTGCCACAGGGGAAGCAATCCTGAAATGTTGTCTGCGTACACCTGGTGCTCCGGCCCCCTGTGTCCCCACAGCGGAGTGGCGCAGGAGGGGCTTGCCCAGAGTGTCCTGCGTGTGTGTGTGTGTGTGTGTGTGTGTGTGTGTGTGTGTGTGAGAGGCACAGGAGGGGCTTGCCCAGAGTGTCCTGCGTGTGGGCACTCGCTTTAATTGGGAGCGGCATGAGTGAGTCAAAATGACAGCGCCCCATGCTAGCCTCTCTGTGTGGCTCCACAGTGTGTGTGTGTCTGTGTCTGTGTTTGTGTGGCTGTGTGTGTGTGTCTGTGTGTCAGAAGGGAAGGAAGAAGAGGGGTAGAGGGGAAGAGAGAATCAAAGGTAAGCAGATTAATTCATACACGCATCAGTATTAAAACAGTAGCATACCTGTTACAGTTAAAGGGGACATCTTTAGAAATAAGTAATTGTTTGCCAATGGCCAGTGGGCAATCTTCCATACATTCTAGCGTTTGTTTTGCTAACTCTCCTACCTCAAAGATTCTTATTGCACTGGAGGTCTTCCAAGCAACATAGTGAAGAAGTCTGTGGGAGAGGAGAGAGAGTGATTCACTCCTACAGTTGCTACAACTACACGAAAGCCACTTTTCTGCCATCTACAGAGAAACACTATGCTATTTAGAGAAAATATGTACATATTCTGTATTTCAAGAACCAAGATGGCATTTTCATTCAAATTGGAGTTTAGGACTCCACAGTCTCACTGTTGAAAACCCACCAAAACTTTCTGGGATCATAAGTTTAAAAACCTGCAGCTTTTTCTCCTGCTTGGGTCTTAAGAGCAACACATGATTAGTCTGGATCTGCAAAACCTTAATATGAAAAGGTCCCCAAAACCTGTTTATTCCCCAGTGCTCCAACATTGAACGACAGTTATGGCCTAGGCTGAGCAAAATATTTCACTTAAAGAATTCTGTAGAGGCAGGGCATTTCAATGGTCTAGGCTTAATGCCGTCTTTTTTTATGGAGAAAAGCTTATGGTGAAAGTGCTGTGCTTCGACCTTTCATTACAATGGACAATCGCATTTTCAGCCGGCGAATTCTAAGTCAGGAGGCGAGATTACATTAGCGCAGCCCAAAATCGAAAGAAGGCTTTTGGCTGGGCTTTGAATAGAGGTGAGTCATCTCAATTTATCTGCTCTCACAGATGACGGGGTGTACGAGTGCACGTGTAAAAAAAAATCTTGGCGAAACCGCGGTTTGACATTGATGAACAGACGCGATTGCTCTCGCAAACAACTCGGAGGCATGACTTGTATGATCCATTGTGCTCTGCGCTAATGCACAAGTTTTCGTCCGGAGAGGGCATTAATCTCCCGCTCGCTGTCTCAGCACGGAGCATTGGATGCGGTTTGTTTACGGACATGCCGAGGGCATCGCTGCCCACTGATGGCTAATATTAATTAACGTCCTCTAATGTTTGACTCCGCTGGTGTAGTGGCAATTAGGCGTTCCAAGAATCGCCCCGATGACTAATTCAAGCCTCTGAATGATAAAGGTGGCTTCTGGTAAGGGGACGGTTAATTACTTAATGTCCAATTAGGCCACTGGACCATGGTTCATGTGAAATGCGATTAAATGTGTTTGCTGTTTCACCTTAAAACAAACAAATTGTAAATCATTGTCTGCTGCTCCGATTGGCCACAGGCCCTTTGTGCTCAGCAGGGTTTTGTGTTGTACTAGTTTACACCGGTATGGATGTGTAACCCATGCCTGTGTTACTGACTATGTGGTCCGGTTTATTGAACCTTTGGCATGCCAGTGAATGCTATTTCATATTGTTGGTGGAGTGTTTGTTTTTTTACTGCATACAAATAATAATTTATGATTATATATCTTTTCAATACTCTTTCAACCATTGAGCGGACTCCATAAAATGTCCCTTTTAACCAGTTACAGTGATTTGGTGGCTAGACTTTCTGCGAATTATAACATTATGTTGAGAACCCCCTCTAATTGCCACAGATGGCAGCCTATGTCTTTATTTTCTTGGGCCATGGAGGTGAATTACAGCCAGCCAACGCTGTAGAATGTGGAGAGGACCCTTGGGAGCTCATTACAAAGCATACGAAGACAGCAGCACGGCGCCAAGCAATTACAGTACTAGTGATGGAATTGGTGATGACTGCTAATGTCGTCCTGCGGAGAAGTGAGGAATGCACTGCGTGTGTGCCGATGATGACATGTCTTGTTTCAGTTTATCATTTTGTAGTCTTTGAAAAGAGATCTCGAGTTCTTTTATGCAGTCATGCAATGTGTTTTCATCCCGAGCCAAACTATCAGACTCCCACCGTCTACAGCTAGCACCCCATACCTCCAAATGGTGTCAACATAACAAGCTCGTCCTACACACACACACACACACACACACCTGCTACAGGGAGGCTCAGTCTCATTAGGTCACACATGCGCTCATCACTCTGTCTTCCAGGCCCTGGTGCATTCAGTAATAACTGAAGCCTAAACCCAACTCTAATTAGAGAAGGTGGGAACCCTGGAAAAACAGAGTTAGAGATGGAGAATAGCCCCAATGACCAGGCCTTGCCCAGGTGGCAGCAAATCACACATAGGTTACCACATATTTATTATTTGATTATTTATTATTTCAGGATGAAGATAGTTTTTTTTTTCTGTGTGTGACAGATTTTTTGAGATGAGTTGAAATGAAATTAATTAGATTCTATTAGACTGTATTCATTTTGTATTGAATTTAATTCATACAAAAAAGCTGTGTTCATACACAAGGACAGTACTGTACAGTCCCTCTGTGTGCAGCGGAAGTTAGTGGGGGCCTCGTACCGGCAGTCTCCATCTCCATCTCCGGTACGAGCCCCCCACTAACTTCCGCTGTTCATATAACTTCCGCAAATTCAATACAAAATGAATACAGTTTAATAGAGTCTAAGGAATTTCATTTCGACTCATCTCCAAAAAATCTGTCACACACACAAAAAAAAATCAATCTTCATCTTGAAATTAGAAATAATAAAATAATAAAAATAATAAATATGTGGTAACCAATGTGTGATTTGCTGACACCTGGGCAAGGCCCACCTCCACCTCCACCTTCATCTCCATCTCCATCTCCATCTCCATCTCCATCTCCACCTCCACCTCCGGCAGTCTCCACCTCCACCTTCATCTCCATCTCCATCTCCACCTCCGGCAGTCTCCACCTCCACCTCCACCTCCATCTCCACCTCCCTCCATCTCTCTCTCTCT
>NC_045155.1:29021076-29036076 GCF_900700415.2 Clupea harengus
GCAACAGCTTACTGCACTTTGCTGAGGGGATCAAAATCCTTAGCTGGCTGTGGACATAAATGAGATAGATATCATGTAAGCAAGGAGACTGGAAGGATTGGCACATTCTGTGGACTGAAGTGAGATAAATGGGTTTCTTTCTTGGATGAGAATTTAAATTAGCTCCTATGAGAGGCTCTGGTTACATCCTATAGTAATACATGATCTGCATACAGATATCAATATGACACAATAACAAATGATCTCATCCATATATTCACACGTGGTATCAATATCTGTCTACACTTTCCATGTGACCAGATCTCATGTTGTTTGTGCAGCATGTTGTAAACAAAACACGCAAACTAATTCTGATGTTTACTTTTAAGACTGTTCGATGTGTGTGTGGCACAAGATGCAGTTATTTACCAATCTGCACCCTTTGTTGCCGTGTTGGTGTGTGTTGCACCAAAGTTAAACCGAATGCGTAGGTTAGGTATTTCAAATACAGATGCTTTGGTACAGCCTCACTGACAAAACGTTACACCACAGAATGACACGAAGACTAAATAGCTGAATATCATCATAATGGAGGTTATTTCATACGGGGGATCGGAACACGTTGTGTAACACGTTGCTCATTTCTCTATCTCCGCAGTAATGTGATATTTGACTTTGCACACCACCCTGAACCATCTGAGCTGTCCGAGTAAGAGAAATGAAGTTGCTCTCTGAGTGGTCGAAGGCCCTCAGCATTCGTCTTCTGACATCTTGAATCTGTAGCGAGCCCTGCCCTCTCGACCGGGCGCTGCTTCCAGCAAACGCCTGCTTCTCCACAGCTCCCTAATTTGTTTAGATGTTGATTTATGAACTAATTGCCTCTAATTGCCGCTTAGCACCACTATTAATCCAAGCTGTCTGGTTCCTGAAGCACATTAGGCAAGATTTGTATAATGAAGTAATTACGTAGTTCAATTATAGAAGTTAGAGAAAGAGAGCCGAGATGAAGAGGAAACAGAACTTTAAAAAGAGAGAAAGCACCTCTATACACAGAGAATGGAGACCTGGTGAGATACCAGGACCTCTATGTGAGACCCGGTGAGATACCAGAACCTCTATGCACAGAGAATGGATCGACCCGGTGAGATACCAGAACTCTCTGGGTCTGTTACTAAGCGACTAACCTTTTCTCATATGTGTGCAGTACAAAGACACAGTCATTGTCACTTTGGATATTTCTTTCTTTCTTTCTTTCTTCTGTGATGCTCAAATGCTCATGGATTCTGACTGGTCAGACATATTATCATGAAGAAAGTCAGGTAGCATAACTACACAGCTGTTGTTGCAGTGATAACTATACTATTACGTATTGTGAGATACTGACTGATGTGGACTAAAAGTTCATGTTTGGGTTCGGAGCAGGGTCAGGGTTGGGGTCAGGTAAGTGCAGAATATCCAAATGCTGTTACCCATTGTTCATTTCTGTTTCAAACGGTACATAATAAATAAGTCATAATAATATTGTTGCAATGTAAAAATGTTATTTGATATGAAGTGGTTTGTAATATCCTGTCATCTTCCAACTGCACTTTCATGTGTTTTGGAAATAGCAACTCTGTTGTTGTCATTGTGAGACTGCAGTGTCATTGTTACCATCCCTCCAGATTGGCTTCAAAGGGCAGGCAACATAATTAGCTGTCCCAATGTGCTAGACAGCATCCCTGCCATCACATTCCCAAAGAGGACACACAATTTAATTTACACACCCAGAAAAAAACATCCAAACTTCTGAAACAAACCGTTTCATTCATTTCAGTTTCATTATCCAGTTATTCACACAATGGGTTTATCATAGCTGTTCCCACCATCTCCTGATTGAGCATGTGGTTTCTGATTATTAGCAAGAAAGGATGTAACACATTTAATTACAAATTAAGCATTCCCTGCTTTAGTTTTAAAAGACGTTTTACAACCAAACAAGATCCATTAAAAACAGTTTTGTGAGACATCCCATTTGTCTGACAAGCTTTACAAAATGTTAAGCTATTTTACACAGGAACTGAGAGACATGTGAAAGAGATGACCTCAAAAGCTGTGAAGACTTCTCTTATCCTGCGGCGAAATGATCCATTGATTACTCCAAATTCACCACGTTTTTAACAACCTCTCCCTGTCGTCCTCTGGGACATTTGGATGGTGCTCTTTTATGTAATAAAACTGGTTTTAGCGAGGAAATGACTTCCTCCTCATCCTCCTGAGGGAATATCACATGTATGCAGATAGCGCAAGACGAGGGAGAAACCAGATATTTGAGTCTCAGGCTGGAGGTTCTATATTTTTAAAGGTTTACCAGGAAATTTAAACCAACAGTGGTTTATTTCCTTCATATAGCTATACATTATTACTCCTTAATGTATATTAATCCACTCTCCAGAGTGACTTATTCTATGAGTTTTCCTCTTGTTCCCTGGATATGTTCATGAGGAAGCGATTAGCAGAGGCGTCTCCATTGGCTCCTGTGAGGCCAACTCTGATGACGTCACAACACTGGTCAGTAGACCTCCGTCCCGAGGACCTCTCAGGAGACGGCCACGATTCCTCCCGGTACAGCCGGCGGGGTGCTGCTGGTCACTGTTGCAGATATGCACAGTCAACAGCAGGGCGGCGACACTCAGCACGAAAGCGCTTGAGAAGCCCAGGAGGAGGCCATAGGCCAGGGGCCACACCCCGTCCAGCAGCCCCCGAGGGTTGGGTGACACCGGCCTCCGCTCCACCACGAGCTCCAGGTCCTGCCACTTTAGGTCCCTCACTGTCAGGGAAAAGTAAAAAGAAATAACTTAGGGAAGCTAATTTGAATCTGAAATATCTTTTTGTATGTAATGTATTTTTGCTAAAGACTTTGATAATGGGTTTTGCTAACCACTTTGATAATGCGAAAACAATGACAATGGTATGAACATCGAGTGACCTGGGTCATCATTATAGTTGTAAATTGTTCAGAAACCCATATGAACGTAGTCCACAATCCTTATAAAAGTTCTCTGGTAGTGTTTGTGGGTGACTTACATTGCCGTGCAGAACTGCTCCCTGTACGCGTGTGTTTGCCTGCGACAGCACTGTTCTCCTCGGACGCCATTTTCTCGATGCGACTGTGGTACTCATCTACGTAGTGCTGCAGGCTCAGGGCCTTGGCCTGGTTGATGTTCTTTGCCACCTCTGGGAGGACATAAAACAGCAACGGTTGTCAGGTTGTCGGTTGCCGTGCAACATGTGACATTTTCTCGACACAGATTCTCTTAATCACTTAGAAACTTAAGCATGTGTCTCAAACATGCAGCCAGAGCTTCAAAACAAACATTTGTGATGGCCATGTGATATTTGTGATATTTCAGGCGCAATCTGAGCTTTCCTTATTTGCCACATTGAGAAATCAAACAAAGATTCGAGTCCTGATTGAAAGAGGAGCTTAGAAAGGATGCCTAGAAGCCAGAGTAAACATGGCAGACAGGCCTCTCCTGCCCACGAGCAGGAACACAAATGTGGCTAATTAATCTGCGGAGGGCTACAGTGCCTGAGTGGACATTTCTCACGGCAAGTCATTTACCGACGGACAATTAAAGCGCCCGTAATTGTGTCTTTTGTATCTGCCATGAATTCATCCTCTCCATTCGAGAGGAGATTGCTTTCAGCCAGTGCCACGTGTTCGCTTTGACTGAAGGATGTTCTTGGGCTGTCGCACTTGTCATCTTTTTTCCTCTCTTTCTCCTCCCTCCCTCCTTCCCAGCCTCTCTCTCTCTCTCCATCTATCTCCCTCCCTCTCTCTCTCTCCATCTCCCTCTCTCTCTCTCTCTCTCTCTCTCTCTCTCTCTGTCTATCCTTCTCCCTCGCTCCTCTCTTGGATGATGAAAGGAACAGATGGTAGGTAGTGAATCTGGTGCCGGCTCCAGTGCGCTCGCTGTCAGATCATTTACACCTTCTCATATCCGACGCCACTCGAGTGTGGAGTCTCCTGCTCAGCAGAGTCCGCCATGTGCCAGCTACTAGCATTGTGTACAATATTTCACAGCGCAGTGAAAAGAAAAAAAAAATGACAAAGAGAAAAAAAAGATCTGACTGCTCAGATGGATTCATCAGTTTGGACAGCATTAAAAATAGATCTATCCTCGTGTTATTTCATTATTTATGTCATTGAGTGCAAATTATGTTTTCATTCCGTCAAAAAAGAAAAGTGCTGTGATATCTCATTATCCCATGCTTCTTAGAACACGACTAAAGCACACGACGCCATAAGGCATCCATGTAGTTGGTTGAAAAGGTCTGTGTTTGATGACGTTGGTGGGCAGCTGTTCGTAGTTTGATTGCTAATCTGCCTGTGTGTTTTGGAGACATCACAGAGATGGATGTTCAAAGCCGCTGAAGCGCACTTCTCAGAGTTATGGAAGTGAATCTTAAGAGTTTTAAATAGTGCCTGGAATCACAGAAGTTAAGAAGAAGTTTTAAGTTTACACCAACTACAATGCGAGGCAACAAGCAAACACAATATGAAGACTTTTGTAAAGTTGTTTCATGCATGCTGCGGCACTCTAGACTGCAGAAGCTCATTTTACTGCTCTCTCTCTCTCTCTCTCTCTCTCTCGCCCTCTCTTTCTCTCTCTTTCTCTCTCTCTCTCTTCCTCTCTCTATCTCTCTCTCTCTCTCTCTCTCCCTACCCATCTCTCTCTCTTTTTCTCTCTCTGTCTCATTACTGTGTTGCCTTGCGGGCCATTGAATTGTTATAGGTCTCTTAGTCTTCATTTTGTTGTGTGGATGCCTTGACAACCTAATTGCTATTCACAATGAGGTGTCTCTCTTGTGTCTCTGTAAGCAGAAAGATGAACAGCGCTGTGTGCTAGCGTACTCTGCTGTAACATTGGGAAAGAGAAGAAATCTGTGACATTCTCTGCTGCACTGTGTCACTCCACGGCAGGAGTGTCACAATCATATGACATGTTCGTTTCATGATAATCTGACACCCAACGGAAGATAGCTATACAACCTGTTTTCCCTTGATTGCCCAAAATATATAATGATTTGATTATAATGAAACCACATGATTTCTTTAATTTCAGTCTATATACTGTCATGTTGGAAGTTCTAATGTTGTCAAGGATGAAGACATATTTCTTTATTTCTTTATTTTCTGTGTGTATGTGCATATGTCTGTGTGTACGACTGTGTTTTTGTGCGCAGGTGTCAATGTGTTTGTGTGTGTGTGTGTGTGTGTGTGTGAGTGGTTGTGTGTGTGAATGTGTGTGTGAATGGGTGTGTTTGTGTGTGAGTGGTTGTGTGTGTGAATGGGTGTGTGTGTGTGTGTGTGTCACACATGCCTGACCTATGGCGATGTCGGTCCTGCCGATCTGCTGCAGAGCGCGAGACAGCCTGTCGTAGTATGTCTGTTCCCCATGTGTCTGCAGCCAGTCTGTCAGAGCCGTCCGGCAGTGGGCCTCGCTGTTACTGTCTGACACACACACACGGACACACACACACCCTCAAATACACACGCACACACACATACATACACAAAGACTCATGCACACACACACACACATACACGCACACACACACGCACAAACACACACACATGCACACACACACACACACACACACACACACACACACACACACGCACACACACACAAACATGCCCGGCATGAGGCGGCTCAGACAGCAGTTGTGTTCACACTGCTGCCCAGCCGGGGACTGGCAGGCCTGCCAACGCCAACGCGGGCAAACACAAGTTCACGCGAGTTCCTCACACACAATTAAACCTCATGTAATCCTATTTCTCAAATACACACCAGTGACCTTTTTCTGGGACTCATTCTGTAATTATGTGTCAGTATGTGCCGCCAAGCTTTTGTGTTCCCCTTCACTCTGTTTTTTTTCTTGTAAAGTCTTTTGGCGCTCGTTCCTTGGGCTCTATTATCTTAAATCACCGTGTAACCTAGACACCCATCTTCAGAGACCCCCCTTTTTTCGCCCCTAATGAGTGAATGGAAATGAATATGAAAAGAAATGAATATGAATAGGAAACTCAAAGGTGTGTTTGACAGCCCTGGATGAGGAGCCAGGCAGACGCAGCACCCGTGGTCTGAAAACGCCTCGGGGTGTCAACAGCCATGTGCCACCGTGTGACTGGTGACTCCTTGAAAGGGTCAAGAGAGGCTGGAGAGACATCACAGCGTGAATAAAAAGAGTGAAAAGAGAAAAGAGAGAGAGAGAGAGGGAAAAGAGGGAGGAGAGAGTGAATACAGTGGCTAGAGAGGGTGACCTGGCTTAATGGAAAGACCAGATAGATAGATAGATAGATAGATAGATAAATAGATAAAGAGAGAGGGAGAGATAATATAATGCAGAAAGAGTGAGCAAAGTGACTGAATTAATAGAAAGAGTAATTTCTGAGAGTGACTAGCTGGTGTGAATAGGGTGAGTTTCTAGGTAGACAAAATTGACTAACAAAAAAAGAGAGTTTAATAATGACAGTAAACAGAGAGAGTGCATTTATAGAGTGACTTTAGAGAGTAAGTAGATAGCTAGTGTAAATACAGTAGAGTGAGTTAATACTAAGAGTAAACAGAGAGAGTGACTTTAGAGAGTGTAAATACAGTGGTGAGTGAATAGTTGGGTGAATGGGGAGAGTGACTAGATATGGAGTGAAATGATGGAGTGAATAGTTGGGTGAATGGGGAGAGTGACTAGATATGGAGTGAAATGATGGAGTGAACGCAGCTCACCCTGAACACTAGTGTCCCTGCTCCAGCGGCGCCGCTGCAGGCCCAGGTCGTTGTTCTCCGGGGAGAGGCGCTGGAGGTGCGCGAGGACGTCCTCCTCGGGCCGGGCCAGGCCGGCGCGGAGGTCCTGGCACTCCCGCAGGGTCAGCAGCTCCACCAGCCGCTTCAGCTGGTGCCTGCCCAGGTCCTCGGCCACTGCGGCGGGCAGCGCCGCGCGGAGAAGAGGGGGGCAGGGGTTGCGGTCAGGACGCGGTCGCGGCGCAGCGGGGGAGAGGGACAGGAGAGAGGGGGGAGCTGTTCAGGGACTGCTCCGCTGCTGCTGGCCTCTACAATAGAGCCATGGGGCTCATTTGGCCCAGAGTTCCCCTGCAGCTGCCGGCCACACTTGGGATAAGTGGGCGCAGAGCGGCGTGCTGACAGGACAGGAAGGCTTGGCTTAACCCCCCCCTACTCTACCCAAGTTTATGATGTCCCTCAAAACTCTGGACAGTTGACGTTTTAACAGTTTCAATTGCATAATGTAGCCAGTGTTTTACAGCAGAATCCTATTGAGCCATTACAGTTGTACTGTAATCTAATTGTTAAGTAAGCCCTAGTTATAATACACTTACTGTTTCCACAAGTGTCTTCATATTAGTTCGAATTTAATAGTAGTTAGCACACAGTGCTGTTATGCCTCGATTTCTTAGTACTAGATACTGTTGTAGAAATGACATCTATGGTGTTGTTATAATTGCCTTACCAGTTAACGCCGTACCAAAGCCAAGCACAGTGAAATATAACAGCACGAAGACCACAGCCAGCAGCACTAATACAAAAGGGTTTCTACTGTATTGTGTTGTATGTGGTCTAGCTCATTTAAAAAATCTGGCATCGGTGCTTTGGACAGACGCTGTGTGTTTCAGGCAAGTGACGGATTCAATTAGCAGAGTGTGAGATGAGACTGACAAGCCTGTCTCACTTTCTCAGCCGTCATTGCCAACATCACTTCCTAAATGACCTGCTTGTGTCAATATTCCCCGGCAGGGTGGCTTGCTTAGGGAGTTCATACGCTCTGAAAGCCTGCCTTGGTTTGAAAGCCTTTCCTGTGGTTACAGATGTGCTCAGCTGCTAGCTCCACTCACCTGTGTCGTCACACGTGACTGGGCTGACGATGACGAAGACGAAGACGACAGCAAAAGGGAGGAGGAGGCCAGCTTGCATAATGACAGCCAAGACGTTATTTAGTGAGATGATTCCTCTTCTTGCACAGGTTTTCTTTTGCCTCATGAAATCCATGAAGAGATCGATGTCATAAAGATTAGAATTTGAGAAGCATTCTAGAACTCTGCTGTCTGTTTACTGTTCTGTGCCCACCAGAGGGCTTAGGTTGTGCCAGAGCAGAATCCGGGGCCTCCACCATTGAGACCGGTACTGACTTGATTGGATTTGGCACCTCCTCTATCGCCATACAAATCTGTGAATTAATGTTGTGTAATATATTTAATGCTGTTCTCTCTTCCTTTTATCTTCCCTTTGACTTCACTTGTCAATCACTTGTTTACCTATGATGGATGCATTTTAAATCGGATTTAAAAAGGGAGAGAGAAGTCAATCACACAGTGACACCTGAAACTATGATTTTTGTTCACCTTACATGAGCAGATGTTACTGGCACATCTTCCAAATCTCTAACAGAGTTTCTACGTGTTACTACCATCACAACGTTGGTGCCGTCTGCTACGTGTAAATAAAATATAGTGTAGCTGCGCTAAAAATAGTCTTTAAAATAGTTTAAAGACACTTACAACTCTGGCCAGGCTAAACTCTAACTGGTCCATCATGTCTAGCATACTATGCTGCTTCATAACGGCATTAGAAGTGGACTAGGCCTAGACTGTCAGGCCAGTATTAGCACCATCTGGTGCCCAGGGTGTAGGTGTATGTGTGAAACGCACTGCAGCAGTGAAGAGCACAGATTCACATACACCTGTATTACATGCCAAGCTACCAGACTCTGTGTAGAATCCCAGAGACAGACTTAAGGCATATATGAAATAATACTGCAGAAGTGAAGACCACAGATTCACATATGCCTTTATTACATGCCAAGCTACCAGACTCTGGATACATCCCAGAGACAGACTTAAGGCATATATGAAATAATACTGTGGCCACACCACACCTTAGGCCATGGACTAACTGTTGTATATTGACTGCATTCATTTATACCCTACACCATGTCCAGACTGATTATTTGGAACAAACACACACAACTGACGCCCCAGTCCCAACACAAACATATCCTAATGGTAATGGTTCTCACCCTTTCATGCATGAATTATGACTAAAGTTAGCCAGATTTGTATTGCCAAAACTGATGCCCGCATGGATGAGGTCTGTACATCTTTCCAATACTTTAAAATACGTTTTTTTGTTTGTTTATCCTCTGCAGAATGGATGTTGATCTCAGCTTTAGAAATGGTTCATCCACTTCTGAATGTTCAGCCTAACTTTTTAACACTTTTAACTTTTTCATCAGTTTTCATGAGAGCCAAAATAGTCACACAAAACAATAACGGAGGTGGGCGTGCTAATTCTGCTACACTCCCTATAGGTTAGACATCTGTCGCTAGAGCGTTGTTATAGTTGCAGGGGATGATGTATACATCTGTTGCTAGAGCGTTGTTATAGTTGCAGGGGCTGATGTGTTCTCACTGCAGAGTTCTGTATCCGCTGGCCATGAATTGACACAGCGCCATCCCACTTTTTAGCGTGTTTTAACATTTAAGTGTTCAAGCCCTACACAATCCCTGTAACCTGTGAGATTTGGTGCATTTATATTCAGGTTATGTTCATCATAATAATAGCAGAGGTAGGCGAGGCAATAGGCTAGTGACAGGAAGCATCATCTACAATCTACATCCACATCTATGTCCACAGCACTTTGCATACCATAATGACTCCTATGATCAAATGTAATTAAATAAAGCTTTGTTTGCGTTTACAGTTGTGTTTAGTTTGAACAGCTAGCACCGAGGTGTAGTCCAATGTGCTCCAGGCACTGTGGGGTTTTTATGCGTTCCGTGACTTTTTCTCTCCCCTGACCCGCTGGAACAGCACCTTCTGCTCTCAGTGTCCCAGAACCCCCTGGTTTATAAATTCAGCACTGACCACCAGGAACACCGCAGTCTCACAGTTGGGCTACTGACCACCAGGAACACTGTAGCCTCACAGTTGGGCTACTGACCACCAGGAACACTGTAGCCTCACAGTTGGGCTACTGACCACCAGGAACACTGTAGCCTCACAGTTGGGCTGCATCCGCATCTCCATTGAAAATGCTTTCTTGTTACAAAACAGCACAGCATGTTTGTACATGCGTTGTCATGACTCGTTGGTGTGCCGAGCTGGAGGCCACTATTGCTTGTCCGTACCTCTGTACCTGCCCCACCCCCCGATGTGTGCAATTCAGCTACTGCCTGGATCCCGCACCGAATGGTTTGTTGTTGACATTAGATTATAATTTCAATTCATTTATGTCCTTCAGTACTCTAATAAAGTGGTCATTATGCAAATGTGTTGGATGAATTCAGCTCCAACACAAATAGGAAGACAAGATGTGTTTCCTTTTAATCAACAGCCGGCCACTTCAAGCATTCAATCCCTTCTTAAATAAAGTTGTCAGTGTGTGTGTGGTGCTGCTATGTTCTCTGACAGTATAATATTACGGCGCTTTCTTTGTATATTCAGCGCTGCTCCTGCAAGCTTGTCTGAGTGTAGTGTTGTTGTTTTAAAGGGGTTTGATGCTTTGAGAAAGAGCTTCATAGCTGTGAGAGCAAAAGAAGCACGTCAGCTGCAGCACAGAGGAAGCCACAGGCTAAACCGTCAGCTGAAAATCTGTTACTTTTGATGTCAGTTCTTTATTTAAAAAAAACACAGATAGCGGAAGCTTACAACAGGAGGAGGATCAGTTAAAGTGACTTCAAACAAGCAGCAAATCAACAAACCCCCCAAACCCTTTCCTGGAAGTGTCTGTTTCCTGGTATGGATGCAGCTTTATTGTGGGAGGCCTGAGAGTGACGGCGGTGAGCGCTGAGATCCCCGCTGATGATTACGTTTTCTGTCTGAGTGGTTGAAAGCGAGACAAGTTGGAACACCTGAAACCTGTTCTACATTAGCGTGGGGGCGCGGAGGCTCATGATAATTACTGACAGCAGGGTCGGGAGTTGATAGGAGGAACAACAACACAGGGGGGGGGGAAGTGCTCCCTGTAGGGCATGTTCAGTGATACACACACACACACACACACACACACACATACATACATACATCAAAAGAGGCATTATGAATACAATACAGTTTATTGGAGTGGTTGACAGGCAAGACCTCAGAGAGAATGCATCCGGGAAGGGGGGTGTGTGTGTGTGTGTGCTTCTTCTCCCCCACGCCGCGGCGACGACCAAATACGCCCTGGCATTTAGAGGGGGAGGGGGCGGACTTCATCAAAGGGCGCTCGATGAAGTAAAACGCTCCCTGAGAACGTGCAGCGATGGCGTATTTAAAAAAAGGCTTTCTGTGAAGAGGCACGAGCCAGGTGGTCAAAGGGTGAACACGCTGGCGCTGCTTAGCATAACGCTAGCCCTGACTACGCTGATTTAAGCCGACACCATCAGGGAAAGAGCCGAGCCCACACACCCACAAGAACAGAACACCACTGTCATCACCACTGCATGCCTGACAAAACTTACACTCGTCTCTATTCATTTATAATTCTGTAAAAAGAAATCTTAGCGTCTAAAGTCTGTGACATTCCATTGTAAACGGTGATCTGTGATTAGACTGGTGGGCTTGTATTTTCATTGGCTAAAGGAATAAACAAAAAAAGGGAATCCGGCCTTTGTGTGTCGGGCCCCTACATACTGACAAGGAAGTGAATGTCTCTTGTTCATAAATAATAGCCCCGGATTAATCCCTGGGTGAGCTGCACCTGGAGGGTGATGGTGATGGTGATGGCTGAGGGTCCCATGTTTTTTAAACTTCACCCCACTAAAGTCTGATTTGTCACACGACAGACTCCGGTGGAATGAAGGAGAAAATGAATGGGTGCGTGCGTGTCTCCCCTGGGGCCCACCCCAACCCAACGCAGGCGCGTGTCCGCTCAGAGTTCCTTACAACCTGTGGACAGACAGACAGATAGAAGGACAGTCAAGGCGATGGGAATGAGACAGCGTAACAGGACAGAGACTCTAGATCCACACCCTTCTCTTCACCTTTTCAGAAACGCTGATGCCATCTGAACTACTAATCTGCGGTAAACTAAATCACGCTGTCGCACACACACACACACACACACACACATACATGCATTTGCATTTGATTTGAAACCCTGCCTCCCTGTGGGGGTGGTCGGGGCGGCGGCGAGGGCGAGGGGGGAGTGGGCCTCCACCTCCTCCACCTCCTCCACCTCCTCCCACCCCACCCCACCCGTCCCTGTGCGGGACGAGAACAGTCATGTTCCACCTCACGCCTCTGGGCTGGCAGGCGCTGGAGCCTGATCACTAGCTCTGTCCCTGGCACAAAGAGAACTCCCTCTGCTCCACTGCCCGCCACTTCTCTGAAACCCAACACTCCTAAGACCCCCCCTTCACCCCCTCAACTCAAAGCTGCCCCCCCACCCCCACCTCACATGCCCCCCTTGGCACTCCTGCTCTGCAGCTTTTGACTGGGGTGCGTTTGATACCAGCCCCTCTCCTCCTTCCCCATTTATGTCCTTTTTTTTGTTCTTCGCGCCCTTTCTCTACCTCTCTTTCTCTCTCTCCTCCTCTCTCCCTCTCTTTCTACCTCTCACTTCCACCACCCACTTTTTTAGCATGCTTTTTTTTCTTTCTGTAACACGCACACACACACACACACACACACACACACACACACACACACACACACACACACACAGACACACACACAGACACACACACACACATACAAAAACATGGTTGCACTGGTACAACTACAGTTAAAACCACGGCAAATCTCTCTGAAGAACATGGTGCGTAGCTTTTGGATGTTTTTTTTGTTTTTCTCTTGAGGAGTCCAATTGTGTCTGGAGTGTGACCTGTGCCTCTCCACTAAAATGGGTTTTCCACTGAAGAGTAATTGGTCCCCAGCACTGACATGGTCATTACACGATCAATTTCAAAACTACACTGCCTTGTGTTATTCTTTTATGGTTCTGAGCGAACAATTACTTTTGTGAGTTCAGTTCACAAACACATCTGACCCTGAAGAGTGTTGGCGAGGTGTCGTTTTCTTGACTGTTCTGAGGTCAGCCGGTGTCTGGCAGCATCTGGCGGCGAAGACAATGCGCTTCATGCTCATTCTCAAGACACACGCAGCCTGTTCTTGCAAAAAATCTCACTCACTCACTCACCTCGCTGACGATTTCACACTCACCTTTTTCGCTCGTGTTAGATCCACACCTCGCTCCATGCAGTCGGAAAACAAAACGGTTCACAAGTAGCTCAAATGTCTCCTGTCGTGGCATTTACTTTTTCGCCAAAACCAACTTGAAAACTAAATATATTTTTTTTTAAAGCAAGTGAACCAGGGGGGAACACAGAGGTTGTTGCCTGACGAATCTGAACCCAGAACAGCAGTCTAGAACCTTTTCTAGCCTCACTTTATCTACCCACCTGGCTCAGGTAGTGGCGTTTTAGCCCTTGACCCGGACCAATAGGAGCTGACTATTTCGTGTGAAGCCACTCCCCTCTCTGCCATGTAGATGGGCCGCACCCTATAGGTCTGCATTGTCTCTCAGACGAGACGAGTCCCTAAAACCCCTCTCAGGGCAGGACTCGGGGGCGCAAAATGTACCCACATTATGAACAAGTAGACAAACTTGCTCTTGAATTACCGAACATTCATTCTATACATGTACATATACATTTAACAACATTTTGCAATGGCATATTTGATGCATTAATGAACTATTACTTCTGCCGTTTGTACTGTTGTGGTTTCTGAAACATTTAAGCACCTTTTTACATCAATAGAATTTGTCTAGAGGCACTTTTAAAGAGCACTCGAACCTACTGCGTGCAGACATTAGAATTGTTGGATTTATCCATGTGCTCATCCATATTAATGGTATATAAAGCCAGTTTTACCTTTCTCTTGACACAGTGTAATTATTCAATTCAATAGTAAAGAATGAATCATTGATTGGCCCGTATGAGATTTTTTTGTGGTGCATTCATAATTTAGATGATTCGTAAAAACTTTGGCAGGACTTGTCTTTCCTTTTCTGCCCATAAATAGTCTTACCTAACACTGCTGCTCACCTCACGGCATAAGCACCCCCGCCCCCTCACCGCAGCGCAGAGCAGCGACTAGTCTAAACACGAGTGGCTACACCCAACCCTCCTGTTGATCTCACACAGCAGCTCTGGGCCAAGACAATGGCCTTCTGGGTAGACACGGGGGAGGGGGGTAAGAAAGAAAGAAAGAGGGCGCACCCCCCCGCCCCCCCCCCCCCCCCCCAACACACCCATCTCCCTCCTGGAATGTAGGAGTGCTTTTATAAGCCCAGCATCACCCAGCCATTAGTTTTCAGAAGTCTCCGTTTGAAAGGAATTTTTGAGAAAATGTGAATGTTTGAGAATACCGTAGCTTGCAGAGAGGTTGTGTTCACATGAGGAGAAACATCAGGTTTCTGGTGTAAGCTGGAGGAACTCTTTTAAACCTTCTCTGGTGTAAGCTGGAGGAACTCTTTTAAACCTTCTCTGGTGTAAGCTGGAGGAACTCTTTTAAACCTTCTCTGGTGTAAGCTGGAGGAACTCTTTTAAACCCTCTCTGTGGGAGCTCCTAGCAATGGTGGCCCAAGAGGGACAGTCTTCTGATAAATCACACCCTTTCACAGGTGTCGTGATATGGAGATGACATTACCGTATCCGTATCCAGTATTGCTGCTCACAGCATGTGGGGTCAGAGATGTAGGATCACACTGCAGTGTGTGTTATTTTGTCCCAGTGTTGTCTCTTTCATGGAAGTATAAACTAATGAGTTTGGTTTAGCGCGGTAATGGAATGAACCAAACAGGTTGGCGAGAACAGAACATTGAGAGGGGCTGAGGGTGGGCGTGCATGTGTGTGTGTGTGTGTGTCAGAGAGAGGGGTTGTGTGCATGTGTGTGTGTGTGTGTGTGTGTGTGTGTGAGAGAGAAAGAGGGGTTGTGTGCCTGTGTGTGTATGTGTGTGTGTGTGTGAGAGAGAGGG
>NC_045155.1:29056076-29068576 GCF_900700415.2 Clupea harengus
AGGAAAGGGAAACCAGCACAATAATAAAAACATTGAGTGTCATTTTTCATTATATATTATGCTTTTAAATTGAGGGTTTTTTTCATTGCCTATGGCCAAAGGCTTTATAACATATTTTATATTTAATGAATTCCACCCATGACAACTTATCATAAACACTGTAAGGCTTACTTGATATGCTATACATTATGAAGCATAGTGCAGGCAAGCCAAGGCATGGTATGCATAAGGCATTATGGAATGCTTTCTAAAATATTCCTTATGTTGCTTGAAGGTTGTCAGATATGTCTATTGCACATGAACTCCTAATGTGTGACTGAAATGTCTAACTACAAACAGAGACTTGAGGGAGCTGATTCAATGTGTGTACACACACACACACACACACACACATACACACACACACACTTAAACACACTCACACATACACACACTTAAACACACTCACCCTCACACACACACACACACACACACACACACACACACACACACAAACTGAGACGTGAGGGAGCTGATTCAACGTGTTTACTTATCTGAAGCTTTTGCCGATGCGTTTACAATTATGAATAAATCTTCTGGATGAATTACATTCCTATTACCTTCATGATGTCACTATCTGATCCTTCAGTGTTGCTCCTCCTATCCACACGGGGAAGAATTCACAGATGCCTGAACGTCTGAACCTGTGGCTCCTTTCGTATAGAGCAGGATTATCCTTGCAGCGACGCATCAACAGTTGATGCAGAGACATATTAGCAGCGATGCAGCAGCAGCAGGGACGCATCAACAGTTGATGCAGCAACACATTAGCAGCAACGAATTAGCAGCGTCGCAGCAGCAAGAACGCATCAACAATCGTGCTCATAACAGTCTAAACAGGTCATGGTGTGAACGAACAACACCAACACCCAGTGAACTCATGTAATAATTATGAAATGACTAAATCGACTGTATGTTTTACAATAGACATCTATGTCTACCCTAATAGCAAACCTTCTGTGTTTGTGGTAATATTGATAGACCAGGTAGCTCGGGCAGATTTACCTGACTTGCTCAACTTTGTCTGATTGGTTTGTCAATACTTAGCTGTGGGTATGCATCAATGGCCACTTAGGGGCTTAAATGTATTGCCTCCAGGCTGATAGATCATAGTCCTGAAATAATGATGTGGAGGTCAGATGCTCTTGTGGAGGTCAGGCGTAGGAACTGTGGGACACGTGAAGCTTCCTTTGCTGTTTCTCTCCAGGGTGCTGTGCTTCAGATTCATGGAATGATTCTCTCATCAAAAGATTTGCTGACTAAACAGAATCTTGCAGTATGTCTGTATTTGCTTCTGTCTGCAAAGATCCACAAAACATGCAATTGCAAGCCTACAAGGAACAAGTTATTGCTGGTTCATACATTCCTCCTTTTCTGACATGCTGTGTGGACTGAAGGAGAAAAGCACAAAGACATTTTCTCAAAGCCTGACGATCCTAAAATGAATGCCGTATATTTAAATGACGGCGAGGATCCCGCAGCTGTGGGCTTGCTAATAGACCCTCTTTGGTTTTGGGAAGAGAAAAGGCACCATGTCAGGTTGCGTGTTTACAAGGGAACAGCACACAGGCACAACACATTTCCATGCGCTCATCAGCCGTTGCCATAGCTGCGAAACAAATGTGTTGCCACATTGTATGAAATGCTTCATTATGGAGACGAGCTGCTTGGAAGCAGATGATTTCAGTTGTGCTAATTGTCATGTAATGTAATTAGCATAGGAGTCATTTAAAAGGGGGGGTATCTTGGAGATTTATGAAACCAGAGTCCTATTAGGCAACTTCAAGCGATGGTCTCTAATTAACAAGTTGGGTTTTTTACTAGTGGCAAATGACAAGCATTTTTCCATTTGCCCTCGCTCACCCTTAAGTATCGCTTGTAATTAATCGTGGAGCACTATGCTTGCTAATGGAATGTTGTATATATGTTTATTTCTGTGTGTATATGTGTGTGGGTGTGTGTGTGTGTGTGTGTGTGTGTGTGTATGTGTGTGTGTGTTTGTGTTTGTGTGCATATGTGTGAGTGTGCATGTGTGTGTGTGTGTGTGCGTGTGCGTGCGTCTGTGTCTGTTTTTTAGCTGGGTGAAGAATTGGTATTTTTATGCTTTGACAGTAATGAAACTCGTGTATACAGGTAGGAGAAAAGTCATCACGACGAGATCAAATGAGATCTGACCTACACGACAGATAAGTGTAAACACAAAACAGGAACGTAGCTGAATGTGAAAAGAGCTCCGTGCTTCTTTATCCAAACCCCTCAGATCGTGATCCACACACCACACACACCAGACTCCATACAACTCCATGCTTTATCTTGACGCAGCAGGTACTTTTAACATTAAGAACAAATTAACTATCATTTAATGATGCAATGCCTCGACAATCCTCTCCCAAAGGGGATCAGCAGGTAATGACTTGAGGCAGCACAAGGTGACAGATTGAGATGCAGGGGCTCATGTGTTTTCATGCGTGGGCCTCCGCAGACTTCACCTCCCACCAGTTTGAGTTAGCGCTCCCAGTATGGCCTGCATCTAATTTCCCACAAAGAGCTAAATTCATCATCATTGCGACTCGAGAGAAAATAGCGCTGGAGGAGATTAGCAAGCTATTTCCCCCCACTGCTAGCTGCCACCGCTGACTACCAATGGGGTTTTTGTTCCCATGTCACACACACTGACGTGTTCCTGGCTTCTCTATCGAACGCCAAACAACACACAGTCCTCAGAAAAACTTAAAAATACATGTGTACCTCATACTTTCTCCTTCTTTGCCCCATAAAAACAGCCAATGGTCCCTACTGTTTGTGAAGGAAATGGACAGCTGGAATGACTTTCTCATTTTTGTAGGAGTGTGGAAGCCATAATCATCCCTGGATCCATGCACAAACAAAGTTCATATTCCCTTCAGAAATCCTTTAAAAATGAAGGATTCTGTTTCACGGTGAAAATGGCGCCCCGTCTCAATTAGCATACTGATGTTACGGGACACGCCGGGCGAAGTCAATTTGACGTGATTTCACACCATGTCCAAGCGAGTCCACCCAGGTCTCTTCCTCCATTTAAATTACAGATGGAGAAAGACCGAGCAACAACACAAGAGGAGGCTTCCAATCTCACTCATCTCCTGACAGCGTTTCGCCTCAGTTTGGGCCGTGGTGATGAGAGTCAAGTCAAGATGGAGTCTGATGGCTGCTAATGCAGAACAAAGTAATCAGGGGCTGGAGGAAACAATTCCCTTATTGTTTTTACACGCTATCAGAACGGAAAAAAGAAAGAAATGAAAGAAGAATGGCAATGAATCAGATATTGTGTTGATTGTTTGGGAGCCATTTTAATGAAAGCGCCTGGTGTGATTTGCACAGTGGCAGTCGAATTTGAGGTGTGGACAACAAAGATGGCTGCACCGGGCACGCCGCATTATGGTAATTTCCAGAAGTATTATGAGTATTTAAAAGGCCGTGTGTGCAGATAATGGTCTCCTGCACGTCTGATTTGAAATGTGTGTTTAGTATTTTTGCCCACACACTCAACATGGCTCATTCATCTTTTCCCATCTGGCAATAGAAAAGGAACGATTCCCTGCGGAGGAAACAGTTATCAGTGACCCCCCCCCCCCCCGCCCTCCACACACACACACACACACACACTCACACACACACACACACAATATTGCAGTGGCTCACGCTATGAGAAAGCCCTGCTGTGCTTTGGGGGAACAGGGGAATTGTTTGTCTGCACAGATGAAACTGCTTAGTTACTTGCTTGATGTTTGCAAGAGGAAATGTTGCCCCCACCCCTGCCCACCCCCTCCAAGTGGAAATACCCTGGTGACCAGAAAATGCAAAGAGAGAGAGAGAGAAAGAGAGAGAGAGACAGAGATAGAAAGAGAGAGAGAGAGATAGAAAGAGAGAGAGAGAGAGAGAGAGATGTAACTAATGCAGCTTTGATAGAAATGCACCTTTTTGTGAATTATCCTTGATCCAGTCTTTTTCTTTGTTTTCTTTCTATGAAAAACTCTCTGGCTTGTGCAGGAAAGAGAGAATACCGCTCCTCCTCCGTACAGAACTGTGTGGGGAAAAAGACACCACACTCTCAGGCACCTGTTTTCTCCTGCTTAATGGGGAATCGGAGCTTTGCAGAAAATTGGATTCTGTGCAACTTTTGACAGGTATAAATGACATGTGCTTTCTCTCACTCTCTGTCTCTCTCTTTTTCACTCTATATCTCTCTCTCTCTCTCTCTCTTTCACTCTCTCTCTTATACGATAGAGTCAGAGCCCTTTTGGAGGGTATTTCCCCCCGACCGATGGAAGAGACATGAAGAACGAATGATGGCAATATTACTGCTGCTGCGACAGAGTTGACGTTATTGGTTTTGTGTGCCGAGGGAAATCACCGTGTCTGGCTCGGCAGAAAATGATTATTAAGAGCTAATAGGGAGCATGTTTAATATCAGGCAAAGGGGAAACAAAGGCGCTCATTGCACCATGGGGGATAAATTAGGGTGAGAGGAGTGAGGATGGGGAGTCTGCGTTAGAGATGGATGGCCTTTATTACTACTGGGCTGCATCAGGGCTGCACACACACACACACACACACACACACACACACACACACACACACACACACACACACACACTCACACTCACACTCACACTCACACACATGTGCGTGCACGCATGTACACACACACACACACACGTCGTCAGGGTTGCATCACTCCAGGCAAACACATCCTGTGCAGGATGGCTCTCTCCCCTCAAGCTCTGTGCGCTGAGCAGGAACTCTACATCAGGAAGTGTTCTTCGTAGCTCCTTGTCAAAGGTTTGCTTGTGGATACGACTGGCAATCTGCAATGTGACTGGGTCAGCCATGGTTTCCCATTACACACTAATATGTTTATTGTTACGGAGGAGTTTCGCTAATAGTATTACATGGATCATTTATATATCATTGGCAAAGAAGATTATGCAAAGCCTATAAAACAGTAATGGGATCATGGATTCTACATGCCAGTCACATTTTGAGCAGAATCATTTGTCCAGGAATATCATAACAGATCTAAACATTCTTAACCAGATTAGGATAATTCATATATTGGAATATTGCACAATTTGCTTCTCATATCTACCCACTCATTATAATTCATTGCCCCACCAAGATTCCCTTTGGAAATATTTTGTTGGAAAGAAACAAAGAATAAACATGTGATGCAATGCTCAGTTAATGACAGAAATGTTAATACATTCTGAAGTGTTTTTCCTCTATGAGAAGAGACCTGCGTATGGGATCTATCTCTGCACGGTGGGGTGTTTAAAACCCACTAATGGAAATACCTTGAATTCACCTGTATGGATAATAACGTAACGTCATTTACTATTCACACATATATTTTACGAGTTTAACACCAAGATATCATCATTTATTTGAAAGAAGAATGCTAATAATGGAAGAGGAAGTAAAAATATATTTTAAAATGAACTAAAGTCATATTTAAGAACAGTCATTTATAATATAGATTAGGAATGTCAGCAAGAGTTTTGAACGGTTTCCAACTGTTACAAGCCATTATCTTATATCTTTCAAACTTAATTTCCTTCTCTTGTCTGCTATGCTGTGCTCACTGACAAATCATGATCTTAACAGACCATTTTGATTGGTTTTGTCTGAAATATGGAACATGATTTTAAGACTTCAAGTATTCTGCATTATTTATGTACAGTTTTAAATTCTCTGGTCTCTCTCTCTCTCTCTCCCTCCCTGTCAGTCTCCATCTCTCTTCTTTCTCCAACTTCCTCTCACCCTGCCTGTCCTGAATGCAGATTTGATCTAGTTCATAATCTCTCTCTCTCTCTCTCTCTCTCTCTCTCTCCCTCTTTTGTGTCCTAGTCCTGATGCAGATTTGTCCATCCGCTGTGCCCCTCCGTGGCTGTGGTCTTGCGTCCTTGTTTTGAGGAGGCACAGAGAGCCTCTCGGGACTCGCCTCGGGTCAGCTCATCAGTTGATTCCTCCCTGAGAAAGACCCAATATCCCCTCTCCTTCACTGAAGGACAGCCAGGCAGCCAGCCAGCAAGGCAGGCAGGGAGGGAGGGAGGGAGGGAGGAAGGGAGAGAGGGAGGCAGGCGGGTACGCTCCAGGAGCAGGTGGCGCCGGTGTCAAGAGTGTGGATTTCAACCAGGTAATACAAAACAGTCTGCATAATTTCCAATATATTTGACAACATGTATTATACATGACCCCATCACGGTACAGGATTAGGGTTCTTGGGCAAAGGCAAAGACTTCATTCTTCACTGGTGATTCGATGCTAAGGTCAATGGGACGGGAACAAATTGCGTCGTGTTGTGTGTTGTACAGTCTTACTTCGAAGACATGACCTCCTCGCTCTTCAGATGTGTCCTGCTTTGACCCGCGATGGAAACCTGATTAGACCGGGATGAATACGATTGACTACAAATGCATGGACTCTCCAGCATACAAATGTCAGAAGTATTCGGCATCCGTCCACCCACTCACACCCACACACACACACACACACACACACACACACACACACACACACACACACACATTTCTTACCTCTGAAAATACAAGACTTCATATCCAGCAGCATTTCAAAAAGCGAGAGAGCTGTTTGCGACATGCCAACACTGATCTCAGCTCTCCCGTTTCCTGGGGTCAGCGGCCGGTTAGACAAACATAAGCTGCACTGTGAGAGGTGTGAAACTGTCCGCTGAGCTGAGCTGAGCTGTGAAATACACAGGCACACACACACACACACACACACACACACACACACACACACACACACACACACACACACACCCTGTCATTGTTCCACACAGGCCCAGTCGAGCCTATACCACCCACGGGATCATGCACTTCAGCGCCTCATCACCAATCAGCTACCTGCTTCGGTGTGTGTGTGTTTGTGTGTGTGTGTGTCTCTGTGTGTTTGTGTGTGTGTGTGTGTGTGTGTGTGTGTGAAATGCACCCTAAGGGCATCTCACCAGCTATGAACCCTGGTGGATTGTGGTTGTGGTCCTTCAACGGGCTCATGAGGTCATGGAGGTCTCTCTGCGTGTGTGTGTGTGTGTGGTCGTTGTTCATCCCCTGTCCCCTAGACACCTCCAGCGGTTGCAGGCATGTGGCGCTGGGGGTCCCAGCTGAGGGGAGGCTGGAAGAGTGCTGATTAAGTCAGAAGGTCAGGCGGAATTGATTCCTCTCCCTCCGCACCAATGCAGGCCTGAGTGCTGCATTCTGTGTGTGTGTGTGTCTGTGTGTGTTTGTGAAGGTGGAAAGGTGGCTGGGATGGTGTGCTTGTTGGAGAGCTAATTTGTTTGGGGTCTATATCCTTATTTCAGACAGGTCTGCATCGGGGACCGTGGGGGGTCTGCGACCCCATGTGTGCTTCTTTATTATGATGGGAAATCTCAAGAGTTGAAAAATGGAGTGTTTGGATTTGGACCTTTACACAAGAAAAGGCCAGACGCGTTGAACTCAACCCTATGTTTTAAAGCATTAGTAAGGAGTTTTGGTTGAGAAATAGCAATCGAACTACTGAAAAGGCAAAAACTTTACAAACACCAACAACAGGACAGTTGGCACTGATAAAAGGCTTGCTAGCATGCTAACTTGTGTCTTTTTGTGATATAGTTGGCAAGGGCATGCTCTGAAAACTCTGCATAGTGCACACTGACAAACATTTCCTGTGAAAACTACAGTAAACGATTGGCAACTATTGGCCAGTAACATAGTCTAGTTATTTTCTGGTATTTTATTGACATAATATTCACAGTGTGACGGACCGAGCCTCGGGTTGCCGTAAAAAATGTGGGTTTGGCCAAAAAGTTTAGAGACAGAGTGAGGGTTCAAAGATAAATTGTTTAATGTTCTTCAAAAAATATCCAGGAGACCTGCTAAGCCTCTTATCAGCAGAGGACAATAATCAACAGTCTCCAGGAATATAACCTGCTACGCCTCTAATATGCAGAGGACAATATTCAGCAGTCACAATACAAAACCCTGCTAAGCCTCTAAATCAGACAACATTCAGCAGTTTAAATCTCGAAGAAATACCAGCCTCTCATTAAACAGAGGACAATAATCAGCAGTCAAAAGGTCTACATGAAGGCACATACCTGACATGACAAGACTAACCAAAACTAGACAGAACAATGAACACATATACGAGGTGGCCAGCACCATCTCTACAGAAAGGGGTAGACACAAAAATCAAACAATACACAGACGATGAAACAGACCCTGAAACATAAACATGATATTTCTCAGTGTGCTAAAACAAAGAAATAACTATGTGACAAAAAAAAACACATTATCCCAGTATGTAAAAAGACACCTTATCGCAGTGGTCTGGCCCAGACCATTTCTAGTGTCCCTTCAGCCATAACCAGGAATCAGCAGGGTAATTAAGTGGGAACCAAAACAAATGTTCTGTGTTTCTGGCGGGCACTTCCTTGTATCGGACCTAGCTGAGGTCACGAACTCTCCAACAAGTTGGTAATCCCGTTATCTTTTCTCAGTGACCCACCGTTGGTGCAACAACCGTGTCCACTTAAATAAATGGGTTTTAACTGGGTTTGTGTAATCAGTTGTATGTTTGTGTGTGCATGTGTGCTTGTGTGTGCTAGTGGTTGCTAATATGGGGCAGGAATGTTCCGTTCCTGTGCTGTCGCACCATGACCTTCACACACAGTAAGAAGATGCCTGCTGTAAAAAATAAGTTTTACTTCATAAATTACCAGAAAAAAAATCAACAGTAAGTCACTGTAATCATTGTTTCCGTACTTTACAGTTCAGGAATAAGCCTAACACAAACGGCATTATCTTACTGGCAGCTATTTAAGCAATATAGTGCGAGTGGGGTAGGTAAGGGATATTCCCACGGGTGGTGTTCGGCCGTAGCCACGAGGCCGGAGGCCGAGTGGCGCAGGCAACAACACCCGTGGGAATATCCCTTACCTACCCCACTCGCACGAGTACTATATTGCTTTTATAAAACAATTTTATAGTCAACCAATTAACATTTAAACACGAAGTTATTGATTCAAAAATGTTTATTTCGCCATTGTTTCTCCGCAACAAAAACATAGTTCCATTGTCAACGTCTTTTGGAATTATAAGAACTTTGAATTAACGGTTATCGCTTAATTGTATCAACGTGCTATAGAATGTTTCATCGCGGAGTGATTTATTATTAGCTGTGAAAAGTCCGAGTTGGGATGTCCTGGAATATTCCAACTCATGGAACGTCTCTTGTCCAATCAGAAACAGCTAAATAATTCAATAGAACCCAATTGTTTTATAATGGTCAGTAAAATATTGTAATGTTGTTTTAGAGTGATCTACTGTCTAACATATAACAGTTTTTTTTTCAATATTTTTCACACTTGTCTCAATACCATGTCCACTTTTCAAAACTCTTCACACAGTGGGCTTTACAAACACACACCTCAGCACATCAGTTAACCTTTGCTCTCTCCCATTAAACGACTTCATCACTCAATGTACAATTAACTAAATTGCATTGCAAAATGCATATATTATGTGTTGCTGTATCCTCTATTTTTGCACACTTTAGTGTTGCATTGCAAACTGAGGGTTAACTGTTTTGAGCAGAACATCTGAATGTCAGCAAAAATTGCTGTAATTGAACAGAGTTTTGCTGGTGGTGAACATTGACTGAGACAGGTATCCCTGAATTTCGTAAAAAATGGTCATCGAATGCATTATGTATCTAAGCAATGGAAAAGTTTCCACAGTTTAGTTCACATAGTCTATTGATATGCTGGATGTGTTAAGTGTTTTTGAAAAAGTGTAAATGGTATTGAGACAAGTGTGAAAAAAATGTAAATACTTTGGCACTTCATGTTATATCTCGTGTGGTGGCTATATCCATTCTGTCTAATGTATTTGTGATTGGCGTTTGAACACAATCCTGTTAAGAAAAGAATATTTCCTGTTGCATCATTTTTCTAAATCGGTTTAATGATCTGCGATTGTACTGTGATACAGTTATGCAGGGAATTGACAATTGCATTATGAGAAATTGTAACTCACTCAGTGGGAATTGCACCAATAAGGAATTCAATGTCAAATCCATTTGGAAAGTCAGACCTTTTTATGTGAGCTCATAACTTATGAGTTATAATGATCTCTGTTAAATATTATCACTTGTAGAATCTTGTAAGAATTACAGTAATACAGTGAATAATGATACAAACGTCTTGCCGAAGGTGTTATCCAGGTTTATCTGCAGCAAACCTTTTCATCAGCGCGTAGGAATCCAGGATATTGACTCCACAGTCTTGGTGTTGCTGTCCCCCACTCTACACACTGAGCTACAGGAAGTCACACAAGTGAAAAATTAATTCTATGAATTCTTCTTAAAATGAATTTTAGAACATCAATATGTATTTTGTATTCAATGTAAATATTTATTTAGGAAATGTACTGTTAGCCTACTTTGAAGTAAAAACAAATGTATATTTGTAAATTCCAAAGCAATTGAATGTAGTACACCATTTATTTCTATAGTTGGATGATTTTTGATTGGATAGTTTGAGACATTTTGTTCAGGCGCTTTGCAAGTCTGCCCAAGGAATTCTCAAAAGGCATCCAACAATTTTTGCAGCTTTTGTCCTCGTTTCATGAACATTTATTAAGTGTTGTGTGAAGGCTTGTGTTAAGTGTGAAGGCTTGTGTGAAGGCTTGTGTTAAGTGTGAAGGCTTGTGTTTGTTGTACTGTTGTACATAGTTTAGTGGGAAGGGTAAAGCCATGTGTTAGAGGCAAGCACTGAGGCCATGGCTTTGATTCCTGAGATGTGATAAAGTCTCTATGCTGCTTTTGCTTTGAGAAACATAGACATATACATTCAACATATCCTACACCTGTGAACACAGCGCTGTATCTTCTTTGGCATATACATTCAACACATCCTACACCTGTGAACACAGCGCTGTATCTTCTTTGGCATATACATTCAACACATCCTACACCTGTGTTTTGAGTGCTATGCTACACATGGGTCAAGGGGCAAAGCAGAGAAATGAAACAATTCTGACTTCTGACCTGATTTATCAACTAAAATTAATTGTAATTTTTGCTCTTGCTTTTAAAATTTCATTAGTTGATCCAGTAAAGTGGCATTAAAATGGACACTGCCTAAAGCACTTTCTGTGGGATACACGATACTATGCAAGACACTAGATAGGCAGATACTGTTTCATTTATGTATGATTTCCCATAATGCATTTGTGATTGACAGTAATGCACTACAAAGCAATTATACAATAATATACTATTCAAATGACAAGAAAAAAGTGCAGATTTTAAAACTAATTTCTAACAGTGTAGCCGTAGGCAGGTGTATTTATCTGTCCTTCACATGACAATATACCATCAAAAGTTATTTGAAGATGATACCAGTACTAAAAATGTGCTTCCAAAAATGGCAATTTATCGCATACTGCCGCAGGTATATATAAAGGATACCCTTTAACAGCCCCACAGACACACGTGTCATATGGCTTTTATACATTTATATTAGTTCTACTACCAACTCATTGCGTTTCAGGACCCCAGATTTTGATTTAATTTGTTTATTTCAATTTTGAGTATTATCTTCTCCGCTCCAAAACATAATTCCAACCGGTGTGTTCAGCTTCAAGCATTGCCAAACAAGGACTGTGGTCCCTCTGAAGCCAAGTTGAGTCAGAGACCCTACGTGTGTACATTCATTTGGACACTCACCTGTTTCTATCATACTTCTCCATTAGCACATCCCCCCTACTGCATTTGCTCCCTTTCCTCAACAGAAAACTGTCAAATGCAACGTTAACAAATCCCTGCCTGCCATTCTGCTCTCTCCCTTACAATGAATGGAATGTTATATTGTACAATTCAGGGTTAAAGTCTATCAAACTGACGGAATCGATAAGTTTGAAGAAGGGACCGGAGAGTTGAAGTCAGGTTTCTGTAGTTTATTTTCGGCGTGGAGACCCCCTCTCAGCTTGGTGCTCAGAGAAAGGCCTACCTGATAGCAGAATATGTAGGCATTTATACATTTCAGTCAGGTAGAATACAATAGGAGAGGGGATGACCACACCCTTTAGGTGAGAGGAAGGGGGAGACAGTGGGGTGAGGGGTTCACCTATGGGGAGAGGGGGTGATACCATGGCACAAAGGGTCTTAGCAGGAAGGAGCCTATCTGGGGGGGGGGGGGGGGTTCACAAGCCACTTGTTCAGGTCTCAGTGAAACAGACAGAGTACACATCCAAAATGAGTTGCAGATACAACATAAGGAGTTAATGTCTTACAACAACAGAATAGCAATATTTCCAGTTCCATCAAAACCATTAATAAATTGTTTGACCAGACCTAACCGTAGACCACATTATATTATATGAACTACTTACTAACCGAGAGTGAGGTCAAGCCGGGAA
>NC_045155.1:29073576-29131076 GCF_900700415.2 Clupea harengus
CCAGCTGTCCTTTCTGTGTGTGCCCCGGTGTTTGTACGCAGTCCTGGTTCTGTAAATAGGAAACAAACAAAGTGGACAAAATCCAGCCAATTAACACGTTGATTCAGGAGCAGCCTTTCACTAAAATTGCGGACCCCACCTTTAAGACATCCGGTACATTAAACATATCATTCCACTATATAGCATGTAAACCCTGTCCATAATCTACCACTGGGGCATATAGTCCAAAGCTGACATTGCTTTAACATGTATATTTAACTGTGAAGAGTAGTCTGCCTGTACTTCCCCTGACTTCATTTCTCACTTTTCTGATACCAATGTCATCAGAAATCAGAATCAGAATCAGAAAGGTTTTTACTGCCAAGTAGGTTTTCACCTTCGAGGAATTCTTTGTGGTACAATGGTGCAAACAATAAACATACACAATAAACAATAAACAATACACATATTAGGTTACAGCAGGAGTGTGCAAAAAAGGGATTAGAGTCCATGTTGGGGGGCGGGGGTCCCGGGCCTTGTTGATGAGGCCAACCGCAGACGGGAAGAAGCTGCTCAGGTGGCGTGAGGTTTTGGTCCTGATGGACCGCAGCCTTCTGCCGGAGGGGAGTGGCACAAGGAGTTTGTGTCCAGGGTGGGAGGGATCAGCCATAATCTTCCCTGCACGCCTCAGGGTCCTGGATGCATACAAATCCTGGAGAGATGGCAAATTGCAGCCAATCACCTTCTCCGCAGAACGAATGACACGCTGCAGTCTGCTTTTGTCTTTGGCAGTGGCAGCAGCGTACCAGATGGTGATGGAGGAGGTGAGGATGGACTCAATGATGGAGGTGTAAAAGTTCACCATCATTGCCTTTGGCAGGTTGAATTTCTTCAGCTGCCGCAGGAAGTACATCCTCTGATGTGCCTTTTTGGTGAGGGAGATGATGTTTAGCTCCCACTTGAGGTCCTGGGAGATGATGGTGCCCAGGAAGCGGATGGACTCCACACTGTCAACTGGGGCGTCACTCAGGGTGATGGGGTTGGGAGGGGCTGGGTTCTTCCTGAAATCGACAACCATCTCCACTGTTTTCAGTGCGTTGAGCTCCAGATTGTTCTGTCCACACCAGGTCACCAGATGGTCAATCTCCCACCTGTAGGCAGACTCATCACCACCAGAGATGAGCCCAATGAGGGTGGTGTCGTCCGCGAACTTGAGGAGCTTGACGGACTGGTGACTGGAGGTGCAGCTGTTGGTGTACAGGGAGAAGAGAAGAGGGGAAAGAACACAGCCTTGAGGGGAACCGGTGCTGATGGTCCGGGGGTCAGAGACATGTTTTCCCAGCCGCACGTGCTGCCTCCGGTCAGACAGGAAGTCTGTGATCCACCTGCAGATGGAGTCAGGCACACTCAGCCGGAGAAGCTTGTCCTGTAGCAGAGCCGGGATGATAGTATTGAAGGCAGAGCTGAAGTCCACAAACAGGATCCTGGCATAGGTTCCTGAGGTGTCCAGGTGCTGGAGGATGGAGTGAAGGGCCATGTTTACTGCATCGTCTACAGACCTGTTAGCTCTGTAGGCAAACTGGAGGGGATCCAGTAGAGGGTCAGTGATGGCTTTGAGATGCCGCAACACAAGCCGCTGAAATGACTTCATCACAACAGAGGTCAGAGCAACGGGTCTGTAGTCATTAAGTCCACTGATCTTTGTTTTTTTGGGGACGGGGATGATGGTCGAGGTTTTGAAACAGGCTGGTACGTGGCATGACTTCAGTGAGGAGTTAAAAATGTCTGTAAACACCGGTGACAGCTGTTCAGCACAGTGCTTTAGGATGGATGGAGAGACAGAGTCTGGCCCGGTTGCTTTGCGGGGGTTCTGTCTCCTAAAGAGTCTGAAGACGTCCCTCTCCATAATGGATAGAGTCGTCACTGTGGTGGGGGAGAAGGGGGGGTGCTCTGAGGTGGGCAGCTGTGGAGAGGCGTAGGCCTCTGCTGTGGTGGGGAAGGTGAAGCTGATGGGCTGGAGCTGGTGGGTGGTGTCACAGGGGATGGTATCAGGACTGTCCCATTGTCTTTCGAAGCGACAGTAAAACTCGTTCAAGTCATTGGCCAGGCGTGGGTCGTTAGTGGAGTGGGGGGCTCTAGGCTTAAAGTTTGTTATCTGCCTAAGCCCTTTCCAGACAGAAGCAGAGTCGTTGGCTGAGAACTGGTGTTGGAGTTTCTCAGAGTAAAGACGTTTAGCATCTCGCACCTCCTTGCTAAACATGTATTTTGTGTCAATAAACGTGTCTCTGTCCCCACTCCTGAATGCCTCTTCCTTCTCCAACCTTAACTTTCTGAGTTTAGCTGTGAACCAGGGTTTGTCGTTGTTATAACTCACCCTGGTGCGTGATGGTAAACAGCTGTCCTCACAGAAGCTGATATATGATGTCACAGCTTCTGTGTACTCATCCAGACTGTTGGTAGCGGTCCTGAAGACATCCCAATCAGTACAGTCCAAGCACGCCTGAAGATCCTCCACAGCTTCACTGGTCCACTGCTTAGATGTCCTCACAACAGGTTTGCAGAGTTTTAATTTCTGCCTGTATGCAGGGATCAAATGGACCATGACGTGGTCAGAGTGTCCCAGTGCAGCCCGGGGGACGGCATGATAGGCACTGCTAACTGTGGTGTAGCAGTGATCCAGAATGTTCTCCTCTCTGGTCGGGCATTTAATATATTGTCTGTATTTGGGGAGTTCGCGGGTGAGATTTCCTTTGTTAAAGTCGCCGGGGACAATAACTAAGGAGTCCGGGTTAGTCCTCTCCACACACAGTATCTGGTCGGCGAGCATGCGCTGTGCAACCTGCACGTTGGCTTGCGGTGGAATGTAAACACCGACCAGAATGAATGAAACGAACTCACGGGGGGAGTAGAATGGTTTACAGTTGATAAAAAAAGATTCCAGATCAGGAGAACAGTACTCTTGAATCACTGTCACATCCTTGCACCAGCCACTGTTAGTGTAGAAACAGATTCCTCCACCTTTCGTCTTGCCGGAAAGTTCTGTGTGGCGGTCCGCTCTGAAGAGTTGGAAGCCTGCCAGCTGCAGCTCAGAGTCCGGTATTAATCCACACAGCCACGTCTCCGTGAAGCACAAAACGGAAGAAAGGGAAAAGTCCCTGCTAGACCTGATGAGAAGGCACAGTTCATCCATTTTGTTGCTAAGTGAGCGGACGTTGGAGAGGAGTATACTCGGTAGAGGCGACCGAATGCCTCTCCTCCTAAAGCGCACCAGGGCTCCAGCGCGTTTACCTCTCCGTCTCCGTCTCACTGTGTGTCCAAGGCCTTTGATTTGTAGGTCTGATAAATCCACGGAAGAGGCGAGAAAGTTGGGACATAAAACAGATGGTGTTGAGTCCCTGATATTTAGTAGCTCTTCTCTCGTGAAAATAATCCGCGATATTATTATTATCGCCATAGCAACACAATAACAAAATAAGAAAATAAGGAAAAAAATCCAAGTTGAGTCGTAATAAACAGAATTAAAGACTCAAAACAATACAGTGGCTGACAATACAACAAAATAATCCGAGTTGATTCGCAAAAAAACAGAATTAAATATTAATTAGAGACTAAAAACAAACATAGAAGTGTGCACCAACACACCTAGGCAGCCATACGAGGCGCCATCACCATGACAACACGAAAGGACTTCACACTTCTGTTAGCAGAGCTTAGATGTTTTATTTTAGCCTTAGCTCACCTCCCTGTCTGTCTGGTGTGTGTGTGCGTTTGTGTGTGTATGAGTGTCTGTGTGTGTGTGTGTGTGTGTGTGTGCGTGTCTGTGTGTGTGTGTGTGTGTGTGCGTATAAGTGTCTGTGTGTGTGATTTTCATCTGCTTGATGGTGATCCATACAGTCACATTTCTCAGCCACGAGCCACGGCTCTGGAGAAACTCCTGGGATCTCCACGACCCAGCGCCCCACCCCCCCCCCCCCCCCCCCCACGGGCAGCAATCTGTCTTGGTTAGGCCTGCTCCCTCCTCCGCTCTGCACCGCGGAGCCGGCCAAGACTGATCACCCCCGTCCTCCGCGTCCAGTGCAGCCGCAAATATTACAGCGCGCTCACACTTTGTAATTGTCAATAGTGGCAGTTTCACTCCGACAGGCTCCGAGGCTTACCCTTACGGATGGGGTTGCTTCCAGCTCTTGTGGACCATTAGATCAGAAATCCAAGATACCCGCTCGCCTAAAAGCATGGGAATGCTTCAAACAATACCTCTCAGTTATGTCCCCATCCATCCATCTCATTTTATTATTCTCTTTGTGAGCCAGCGTACAGCTGAGGTCCATGCTGTAGTCATTTATATATTCCGCAGTCATGCCCCTAATAATGTCAGCGATCGGCCCGATCGAGGGGTCAATGATCGTCATTGGCTATCTACTGTAGTCTTAATTGGATCATCAACTGTACACTGAGATCAATATTCTCAACCCGAGGCTATTTCTTTACTATAACCATTCCACTCACACAGTGCCCTGTAGTACATCAACAATAACCAGGATGACTGGAGCAGGTTTACAGCAGCTTGTGTCTTGGCAAAGGTCAAAGTCAGATATGCTGGCAGGTTAGCGTGTGCTATTATGGGAGAGCAGCTCTGTGCTGTACGCTTGTAGGGTGTGTGTGTGTCCTGTGTTGAATACCGAGTGTATGCTTGTAGGGTGTGTGTGTGTGTGTGTGTGTGTGTCCTGTGTTGAATACTTAGAGTGTACGCTTGTTGGATGTGTGTGTCCTGTGTCTCTTACTGACAGTAGCAGCAGCAGATGCGTTGAATGGGAACCTGCTACTGATGTGGAACCTGAGTCTACAGTCCTGTCACGACTGAATACAACAATAGCAGATTCCCATGCACACCCAAACACTGGTTTTGTAGATGTATTACCCCTCCCCCATAGTGAGTGTACGCTTGTTGGGTGTGTGTGTGTGTTGTAGGGTGTGTGTGTGTTGTTGGGTGTGTGTGTATGTTGTTGGGTGTGTGTGTGTTGTTGGGTGTGTGTGTGTCCTGTGTTGCATACTGACGCAACCAAACACTTCTTTTGTAGATTTATTACCCCCCCCCCCCCCCCCCTTAAATGGGACAGTCCTTCCCACTTCCCATCCATAGCGTAGCTGCATTGGTGCCTGCTGCTGTATAGCATAGCTGCATTGGAGCCTGCTGCGGTGTCTGACTCCATCTACTAATGAAGATGACCTCAATATACACATACGATAACGTCTATAATCTTGCTGCCTTTCTTCATCAGATTCAATTGAGAAGACATACAGAGACCGTCAGCTGCATGGGCTCGTCTGAATTTGATTGAGGTGCGATGAACGACACAGCTGATGTGATGCAACGCGACAGTGTTATGAGAAGTGTTTTCACCCCCATATTGTCTGCGTGGTGCAATCTGATCTCGCTAAAGGTCTGAGCGAATTTGTATGGGTTACGGCGAAAAACAATAAAGCCAACTCGCAATCTTCTCATTTATTATACATGTCTCCTTGAAAATACATACAAACAATGAAATATTCAAAAATAATGAATTATATCCCTTCTATTCCGTTAGGGAGAGTGGGGAAAAAAAGAGTGGAAGAAAAACTACTGCCGTCGCCCCTTCCCCCATAACTGAGAAATTAAACCTGCTTCCAGTTGGAGAACGGGCCCCTGCAATTGAGGATGAGGGTACACTAATTTGATTTCATAGCATGCCGTTGAAAATGCATTAATCTTTCCTAGATCACCGCACAGCCCTGCACTGGAGTGGGGGAGAGAGGGATGGAGAGAGAGGGAGGGATGGAGAGTTGGGGGGTGGCGGGTGGGTGTGGGTTGGTTGTGTGCCGCGGTACGTGACTCTCATGCCAAGTACATTCCCCGCTGCCGATGGATCCACTTCCCCGAGGGCACGCCGCACAAACAGTGCCCACCCTCTCTACATCCCAATCCTCCATCTCATGCATCCCTCGCTCTCTCTCTCTTTTATTTGCCCATGTCTCTCCTTCAATCTTTCATTCACACTTTCTATTTCTTACCCTCTCTTCTCTCTCTCTCTGTCTGTCTGTCTCTGTCTTTCATTGTCCCTCTTTCCCTCCCTCTCTGTCCCTCCTTATTAATCCCTCTGTCTCTGTGTGTCCTTCCAAACGTTTCCAGCTCCTTCCATTCTTCCTCATCCTTCCCATTTCCCTCCCTTTCTCTCTCACTATCTCAGTCTAACATACTTCTGTACTGAAATAAGATGACAGATTGAGTGCTTTTATTCCAGCTCGACAGCCAAAGGTGGTAGTGTAGGTGTCTCCTCAGTTTCGTCGATTGGAAAAGCCCGGGTTGATTCACACCAAAGAGGATCCCCTCTCCCTTTCATCATTCAGTGCCCCAAATGGGGTGATTCTGTTTCAAACAGAAACAGGGAAAGAGTGCTGCAGTTATCTTAATGGAAATGAGCAGAGACACAGAGTTTGGTGTGTACATCAATGAAAGGCACTGTCATATAATTAAACAAGTCTGGGCGCAGAGATCCCAGTTCCATTATTATTATTATTATTATTATTATTATTATTATTATAGTTTTTGTTTTTAACACTCAAAATCAACTGGCCAGAAAGACAGCAGTGTTGATAATCTTTTTTCATTTTTTTTTTTTTACGTTTGGGGAAGTCAACCCCACACCCCCCAACGGCTCGACGGACTGCCAGAATCTGCTCTCGGGCCAGCAGACGTCTCACACAGTGGCTTTCTTGTCTCCTCCCAGATCCATTTGAAGAAGTCGGGGAGTCAGAGCATCAAACGCCACGTGCCACGCCTGCCGAGGACCCCCTCTGCTCCCCCCGTCCACTTTTTCAAAGGAGGACGATAAAGGCATGAAAAATATGAAAATGTACTTCACAGGGCTGTGTAGGGAAGCAATTTCCACCCTGCCCGTTTCTATTTGGGGGGGAAAAAGTCCAAAAAAGCAACACGTCTCTGATGTTTCCGCCTATTGCACCGGGTGGGGTAGGGTGGGCCATCACTGAGACTAACATAAGAATAGGGGACATGGGAGAGGGAGGGTTGAATGAAAGGACAGAACTCGGCTGTTTTATCACTCAGATTTGGCAAACCTCACAGGCTCACTTATCGCTGCAGTGCCAAACATCCAGGTCTCTGACGTCTGGGTTGCTTTTAAGCTAGGAATGTTTAGTTACGCTCATGTCAGTATTAACCGCAGCTCCATAGTGAAATTGTTCGTCTGTTAGGTTTTTAAAAATGATTGGTAGCCATTATAGATACTGTCATTTCTGTGATATCACTGGAATTGAAACATCTATGCTATCACATGCATAGTGATCAGTAAACAGTAACACTCTAAATAGTGAAGCTATAACTGTTGAGGTTTATAGTCGAGATAGATAACGTAATTTCTGACAGATCTATAACCTTAAAAAAAATCCTTAAAATCTTAGCTGCTCCAATGAATCACACATCCTAGTAGGTGGTATATCTCTGCATGGTAAGGCCTTTGTATACTACTGAATGCTATATTACAAAGTATTTGTAACACTGATGCTGTATTTTTAAGTATAGTGTAACAGTGTGCATATCAGTATCTAGCAGCTGCTAATGCTAGTCCTTGTTGCTTGATGTAATTCAGATTTGTAAACCCGAGGGCTCTCCCACCCACAACCCCTTCCCTTACCCTAACCTGGGTCTGTATCCAGTTCCTACCCTTACCCTAACCCGGGTTCATACCCACAAGAGGATTACCCCCCCTCCCCCCACAGCAGCCCCACCCCTTACCTTGGATAGCCTGTGGCATAGTATAATGAATTTAAATAATTGCATTGTATCTATCTATCTATCTATTTATTTATTTGTGTGTATGACACCTTTTCTGATATTCTGTTACTAACCTGTCTCTGTTCTCTGCCAAATAGTAGGACTTTTACTTTCAAATGCTGATGGGTGTGACAAAATAGTTTCTCTTCACCATATCATATATTATATATACACATAAGGCCCCGTTTTAATCCCCTCCTATCTGCAGCGGCTGTGTAATAATGGCAGCCTTCTTCTCCGCTCTCCCAAATCATGCAGTCACCTGCGGATCAAGTCTCTGCAAAATTCATCAGATGCTCATCGATTCTGCCCACTTTGGCCATTAGCGGTGGCACCATTCTTCACTCTGGGGGGGTTGGGGGGTTGTGGCCACTGGGGCCGTTACGTGAGGAACGTCTCCTCCACGGCCGCCCGCCGGGACAGCGGGGGGGTTAATTCAAGAGCCGAATGCATGAAGGACGGCCAACCCAGTCCGAATTTGATCAGCTCCCTCTGCTCGGTAAATAAATGAATTAATCACTGCCACTGTCCTTGAGATTCACGTCTTGAAAGGCCCTCGCGGGATGAGAGTGTATGAGGAGCTCCGAGGTAGGGGAGAGAGGGGGCTGCTGTTGCTGGTGTGTTTGCGAGTGACTTAATTGCACATCGCTCACACGAGAGTCATTGTGTTTTGGCGAAGACACCAGCATATCAATAGATCCGAGAGTTTTCTTTACAAAGAATAAATTTGAGCATTTAGGCGGTGGAACGGTATGACTTAACATTTCACTGAAGACTGGGGAAACGCTATTCATTATCTCCATTAGCTCTGAATTCACGGTTAAACAACGAATCGTCTTATTTAAATATCTTTGACTTTGACATTTGTGTGTGTCATATCTATGAAGATTAAACCGATAGAGGCTATTAGAATTCCTAATGCCATGCCTTCTTGGAATGCTAAAATATGTTTCAATGAACCCCACTGATTTGCAAGTCTGACAAAATATGTTTTTATATGTTTTTTGTTAATTCTATTATTTATATTCATTTTGTTGGTGAACTGTGAGGACTATTTTTAGTGTGTTTGAATAGAAAGATCAGGAACACAGAGCATATTGTGCACCCGTCTTCTCAAATGGCAGCATCCATCTTGACAGAAACTTTTGAAAGGTGTTTTCTTTTCTTTCTTTCTTTCTTTCCGGGTCTTTTTTTTTTGACACAGGCCTAAATCCTTATTCTCAAGGAAGGTGTTAAAGTACGATATAAAAAGCTTTGTAGGCAATTAGACTCTGATTACCAAAGGGATTGGAAATTATCCTGCCATATTTGCTAATATTATTCCTTAGCCTTGCGCTAATATTTGCTCTGGCTGAGGGGAAGATTTGTGTAGTTTTGGACGCGTTCAGCAAGCGCTTCCAGGGGATCATCTGTCTCGCCGGGCTCTCTTGAAGAGGATTGTTCTGTCTTGGTGGCTCAGTATTGTTCTACTGGAGAATATATGCCACTATGTTTGCTGTGAAGATTTGAAGTATCCTTAGGTAACCTTGTAACCCTCTAGTAACTGCGTGGGTGCTAACGCTAACACATGCTAACACCTTTCTCTATTTCACACCACTGTGCAGGACAGTCCTGGTGGCTCTTTATAATACATAGCCCTTGCTCCAGTGTGTTAGTACTGGAGCATACTATATACCATACTGAGTGATGAAGAGCAACAACATGGTGATGCTTGATGATAACACAAAACTAAGGTTAGGAATGGGTTAGGTTTACTTCAGTACCAGTACCAAAGTGCTGTTACACACAGTGCTCCTACACACACTGTTACACACAGAGCTGTTACGCACACTGTTACACACAGAGCTGTTACACAGACTGTTACACACAGAGCTGTTACACACACTGTTAGATAATGGTGGTGGTCGGTGGGTGAAGCCTCTCTCAACTGTGCTATTACAAATGTAACAATGACTACCTGATATAAGTAAACAATGTGACAATGATTATCTGATATGAATTAGTGCAGAAAGCAGAACTGCTTTCCACAGTATTCTATCACTGTGCATTTATTCACTTCTTACTGTGGTTGTAGGATACATTTTTAAAACACGGTAGATGTTGAAACAGGACCCTTCCCTTTTATCAAAACATTATTGTCTCTCATTAATACACCCAGTAGTCTTGCCAGGCGATAATCAACAGTAGAAAGACTCTATTTACTTTGATAGCAGGCAGGAAATGTCACCCCTTAGATACTCCTCCATTACCATATTATGGTGACAATTAGCTCCGAGAGGAGGACGTCCTGGAGGTCGGGGCGAAGCATCCGTGGCCTCAGGAAGAACAGAGGACACACGCAGGGCCCTGAGCCGCAACCACCCGCTCCTGCATGCTAATGTCTGTCAGCGTAATTGCTAACGCCATTAAGGAGGTGCACTTGCTATCGGGGAAGAGTGTTCATGGGTATTACTCACACCTCATTAATATCTGTTGTTGTTTTATTTTCTAGCATCTCTCTCTCTCTCACTCTTTGTCTTTCTCACTCATTTGCTCACTTTCTCTCTCTCTCTCAGTCTCTATATTCCTCTTTCTCTCTCTCTCTCTCTCTTTCTCTCTTTCTCTCTCTCTCTCTCTCTCGTGGTGTGAGTATGAGACGCTGTGCCTCGCTGGATTAGGAATGACAAGGAGATGAATCATTATGACTACAGGCAGATGCTTCCTGTTTCCGATTGAAATTAGTGGCACGCCCACCTACCCTCCCACCTACACACACACACGTACACACACGTAGACACACACACACACACACACCCTCCCACCGACACACCGGCTGACAGAGCGGACGGCGACAGCACGCACCGCCCGAGGAAGAGGAGACTGCTCACCAGACTTGGGTGGCTTTGAGCATCGAGTCGCGGCTCAGCTTAGCAAAGCTTAGCTTAGCGTAGCTCAGTGCGGGGTTAAACACCTCGTGCATGAGATTCCTTATCTGCACCACAAAAAAAAAGGTCACGTCGCTGAGAGCCTTCCGTGATCTTTTTTATCAAAGTCACAAGTAGAGTCGACATCTCTCTCTCTCTCTCTCTCTCTCATGCTCACTCACACACTCACACATACACACACCTGCCACCCAGTTTGCTGCGGATGAAGGGTCAGGTGTGTAGTTAACACACAACACCTCCAACCGCCCCCCCCCCCCCCCCCCTCCAGCCTCCAGCCCTCACCTCACCTCCATTACTGTGAGAAACACATGACAGCCTTATCTCCCTGAAAGGCGCATCAGCCAGAATAAGCTGCTTGCGATGGATCATCTGCTGGTGAAGGCATTACGTCGCCATGGCTTTAGCTCAGCTTAGGCAAGCAGAAATCTTGATGGGGCGAATTCATCATTCATTAACTTCACCCGCTATCAGCAATTAACAGTGTGTGGTAGATGATTCTCCCTGCTCAGGAGGCGTGTGTGTGTGTGTGTGTGTGTGTGTGTGTGTGTGTGTGTGTGTGTGTGTGTGTGTGTGTGTGTGTGTGTGTATGTGTGTGTGTGTTAAGGGTGGGGTGGGGGATCAGTGCTCCCATCTGTTTGAGGGAAATTAAGGTAAATAGGACTGCAGCAACGTGTTAATAAATGCACACATCTAACCGAAAGAGGTTTAACCTGACACGCTACATGAGTCTTGTGCATCCTGTGTTTGTGATATTAGTGATAATGCACTGGTGCCCTAATAAAGGCTTAGCTTGTCGCGGCGCAGATGGAAATGTGTGCAGGCTAGACGTGTAATGACTGCAACAAGCCTAAACAAGAAGGTCAGGTATGAAGGTTTCATGTTCCATGGTGTGACTGCTGAAGAATGTACAGGCTATAGGCTATGCATGGTGTAGCATCATATTAGTAGGGAGCAGAACCCTCCCAACACACACACACACACACACACACACACACACACACACACACACATTCACTACTATACTTGACCTTTTTTTAATCGCTTAATCTTTTAATCTCTTATTTTATATTCAATGTGTATTAGGCTATATAAATAAGCTTGCCTTGCCTTACTTCAACAATAAGCCCATCATCTCACATGCAAACCATGTATCCACGCTCATAACACAACGCACACACTTGCACTCACACACACACACACACACTCACACACAACCTGTGTCATTAGACTATCATGAGAGTCATATGCGTAGCAGTAATAATAGTCAGTGTCCAGCAATGTAAGTCTCATGTCAACTTAAACGGCAACTGGCATGACATTGTGATGTAATGATGTAACAATGTCATGTTACCATGTCTGCCTAGTAGCATGTGTCATAATGGCATCTAACATTCTCAGAGTCGTCATGGTAATTGCGATAGTGGTAACCTGCCATTGCCAAGTCACTGGACATCCATCGTCATCAGGGCTAATGACAGGAAAGGGCTTCCACCATAGCCACTGTCATGTGATGTCATGCGTGATATTGTTACGTTCAATATATAAACCATATGCGCATGTACGCGCTGTCACCATTTTGATTGCACTTAAGAGATGCTACGCATGTTCTGAATAAACAGCCATTCATTGTTGAAACACAGTGACTACTGAGTCCTGTTATTCGTCTAGGCGACGAACGCCACAGCCACCATATATATATATATATATATATGTCTATGGCTTCCACCATAACATGTGGTATGATATGGTTATAACAGTCTTGTGACACGGTCAACCCTCATGTTGTGTTCGCAATGTGGTAACATGTTGTGGTTCCGGTGAGGATTGATTGGCCAGACATAAAGGTTAATAGTGCTTTTGGTAAAATATATCATTTTGGTCTATTTTGAATTAAACTCTTCTGAAGAATTGTCTTTTTGAAGATTTTTTATGACCAAAGATTTTGTATATTTTTGACCATAACACAACACGAGGGTTAAAGTGGAAAGCAGCAGAAATGAAATAAGCCCGGAAATGGAAATGCAAACCATTAGCTGAAGTTTATCATTATTATAAAAAAAAAAAATTCTCTCCTCAAAAAACAATAAGTCGTCTGAATAAATCACAATAATCATTTTGAAAGCCTCTGCTTTTCTAATGTAATTTCCAACGACTTGCAGCAAGCCGCTGATGAAACATCCTTGTTTTTCATTCGTGTTTTAAGTTCTCTATCCACAAACCATAGACATAAGCTACTGTTTCAATTTCTCTATCCACAAACCATAGACATAAACTACTGTTTCAATTTCTCTAGCCACAAACCATAGACATAAACTATTTCTGATTCTGGGGAAAATATATGGGATAACCTAACTGTGAGAATACATACTCTCTTGGTGAATGTCTGGTTACGTTTGATGATGTACAACCTGAGCTGTTGTAATAGCTGTATTTACCTGTGCATACAGAGGTGTGGCAGTGGAGAACACCGGAGATACAAGCATCTGTCCCAATCCATCAAACGGCACAACAGGTGCACAGATCTCAGAGAACATCAGGCGTGGCCATGGCTGTCTCCAGATATCTGTGATTACATGCATGCACAGCAATTGAAAGGTCCTTCCTATAAAGGAAACCAATACGTGTTTGAAAAGGTTAAAAAACATGTCTGTCTGGTGTAGTCGTGGACCTGGAGGTGTATTTAGAAATAGAGAGATTTTGAACAGCATATATAATGCAGGTCTGACTCACTGAAAAAAAAAATATATATATATATATATATAAAGAGAGAGAGAGAGAAAGAGAGAAAGATAGAGAGATTTGCACTAGTTTTAACTTTCTCTCTCTCCATCCACCCCCCCCTCTCTCCCTCCCTCTCTCTTTCTCTCCCCCTCTATTTCCTTTGCTTCAGAAGTTAATGAACTGTTGGGCCTGCTGCCCAGTTCAGGTTTTTGGAGGAGGGGAACTCTACTAATCCCTGCCTCCATTATGTTCCTTCATTGTTCTGTGCCCCCCAAAGCTCCAGTAGGCTAGAAATATAAACTACATTTATTAAGGAGCAAATCTCATCAGTCACAAAAGAGCAGGATTTCTTTTTTCCTCCTCCCCTCCTCACTGCATAAAAATGAGTCTCCCCCCCTTGCTAATTATACAGCCTGGAATCCAGTTTCCCTCTATATTACATGCAGGGGCAGAGAGTTTTATTGTAATCATATTTCCCCCCAGCCCTGATGGTGTAATGCTGTATGCGCTGATTGAAGGAATGTATCATTGTGCTAGGCGGTGAATGGTGTTTAAAGTTTCATTGCGGTCCGTAGGCCCGAAAGCGTAGGGAAATTACACTCAGTCAGTATGCATCAGGAAAATGACAGTCTGACATTGTGGAGATTGGGGCGGGGGGGGGGGGGGGGGATGACAGACGGGGATATGTCTGTAACTTTTCTGTTTAAAATCCCCATGGGCGATTCCAGCTATTGAAGGCTATCTCGGGTCGGGCTATGAAGGTCCCGTACATACCTGCTTGGGTACCAGCAGCACCGGCTTGGACAAGCTGATAAATCTTATCAGCAGGCAGCATGCTTTTTATTATTTCGGTCAGTCAAATGAAGTGTGTGGACATAATATTCCACGTGTCACATCGGGTTAAATGCAGTGACACAACGCTGATATGCGCATCTACTGTGACACTGACATGTTTGTTTCTGTTTAGAAATGATTTCCAGGGAATGCTCAATTTTATTGCAACAAGGAGCTCAAAACTTGCTACATTATGCTAGCATCATGTCCTCTGTGCGCATATATTCCATACACTCCAAGCACCAAAGGCAGTCTCATTTGGCCAAACAATAGAGAGAACAATCACACCTTCACTGCTACTATGAGATCTAATCACAAGAGCTATCAGCTCAACCAATCAGGCCCGTGCTGCAATGTAGCGCTCTTGTTACTTGGTAGAAAGGCAGCCCATAATATATGGCTTTGTTTACAGTAAAGTTCCTTTTCGCCTCTGCAGTCATTCATCTTGGCTTCCTTATTATTGTTATTCACAATGAGATAACAATTTCACTGCAATTTCCACAGCTCTAACTAGACCTGCTGGGAATATGTTTGTTCAGAACGACATGACTGGGAGACGCGGCTATCACTCCTCCCTGAATTACTGTCACGTAATCGTGGGAGGAATGCAATTATTTTTTTATGAATAATGTTTCTCTTGGTAAATGATCCAGGAGGTAAAACTGGCTCCTTAAGGTAATTTAAGCCTCCCAAATAGAAAGCATTATATGAATTAGCCAAAGTTTCGGATTGTTTTTTTTCCCACTAACATTTAATTCCAAGGTCTATTTGTTCGCTTGGCCCTTGACAACAATTTTCTGGCCAGGCGAGGGCCCGTGAATGCATTGCACGGCCATTTGAGATCTTTATTTCTCGCGTTCTGTTAGTTATTATCCAATTTGCAAGATCACAAATGTTAACTAACCATGCCGCGAGTGTTAAAGCTAGCTGATGAATGCTACCTGGCAGATACAATAATTGCCTTTCAAAAACAATTCTTGGGAGTCGTGAAGTTTTAGGAACCAATTGCACAATAAAGTTGAAATAAAGTACCCCAAGTAAGTTACTCAATCTAATAAATGAATAGCTGATTGAATGATTAATAAAAAAAGAAACAAAGAGATGCTGTGAAGCATTGCAGCCGTAGAGCACATCGCAGTTCTGCTGATCGTAATCTATTTATGCTTAGTCATGGTGCTGAGAAAGTCTTGAGTCACTGCTCATTGAAGTCATTTTGTATTCCACAGGTCTGCTGGATATGTGTCAATGCTGAAACGGATCGGTCTTTAGGGGGAACGTCTACGTTGAGCGCTGAGAATTAGCTGTGCCAAATTCTCACACACAGACATCACCAAACAAAACAAAAAAAGAGGGATAAAAAGACACAGCCGATCAATTCTTTAATCCTAAATATGGATCGAATGTCCCGAGCATCCTTTAAAAAGTGCCACGTAGTGCGAAAACCACGCTTGCTCCGTCAGGTTGGAGCTGATGGAAGGGCTGATCTGGTGAATATTTAAGTTCACGTCTCAAAGCCAGGAGCCCCAGCAGGCAGCAGCAGAACTCTGACCTCCTGTGGGCAAATCACAGCCCTGCACCCACTCCTCTCCTCAGCCCTGCACCCACTCCTCTCCTCAGCCCTGCTGGAAGACGCCACATGGTTCCACATCAGCTGGCAGCACTTGTGCATTGACATTCTTCTCCATTATACAAAAAGGGAACACTCTGCACATATAGAACTGCTTGAGTGTGTGATTTTTTTTACGTTGGTTTTAATTAGCACCCCAACCCACATGACACACAGTTTTCGTTGCACCTACATCTAAAAGGACTTTGAAACAGTCACACTGAATGCATTTCTTTCGTTAAAAATACTCACATGACAAGACAGAGTGTAAAAGTAGTGCTGTGCCCTTTCCTAACCACTTTTCCTTGACCTTGAGGCAAAGCGCCGGATGTTATTGACATGGGTCACGATGATTGTTTGTTGTTGCTGCCACAAGGAATTGTGGGATGGCGTTATCTGCTTTCCTTTCATAGAGGATGGTCCACTGCAGAGAAAATAAAAAAGGAAGCATTGAAGCACCTTTCCCTCACCATTTAGAAAATGTGACCACCTCTTATCATGGCTGCCACTTAGATACTTCAGGGTCATTTCACTCAGTTAGGAAGGTTCCTAAGCAAAAAAAAAAGATTAATCGACCGCAGCCCTGGTCTCAGAGGACCTACAGGCAGTATGCACTGTGGCAAACTGTGTCGGTTCACCCCCTGATGATTTAAAACTCCATTGTAAATATGAGCCAGAGATATGCAAACAATCTAACGAGGGATTTATTACCACCAAGAGACAGTTTGCAGCAGCACCTTTGCTTCTCTCCGTCTCTCTCTCTCTCTCTTCTTTTCTCTCTCTCTCTCTCTCACTCTCTTCTGGCCTGCATTACCATACCGCCTGGCTCCTCCAAGATCATAATCCAATTGTATGTCCTTGAAAGTGGATGAGGCTGTTAAATCTACATTTGCTAAAAAAAAAAAAGAAAACGTGACACTAAACTTTGCTGAAAAATCACACTCCGGTAATCCAATTAAGCCGAGCCTCGTGCTGGCACAGCCAAATACAGCGTGAGAAGGACGTGGCAGGCTCTCACCACACACACCAATCCAGCTCACAGCAGGGGGGAAAGCTCACAGAGTTTTACCCAATCAGCACTGCACTAAGGAGAGTGGGCACGGAAGCCTGGACTAGACTGTTGCAATGTGCGCTACACATATTTAATTAGCCTTACACGTTACATCATCCACAGACTATTTGATGAACACTTTAATTTGGGGCACACTTAAATTGAAATTGCTATTTTATACCTGGGTGTGGGACAATTCATACACCTACAGTACACAAATACTTATTTTCATCAAGGGTTCTAAATTCTGCTTCAAGCCCCCCCCCCCCCAATCTTCTACCTTTCCTTGCTCCAAGCACACCTGACAGAGGTCAGTTGTATTGCTGATTATATATCCAGGTGTGTTCAGCTAATTGTCATTGCCAGTCAGATATGTAGCGTAGGGACCGATGCACAACATGCAGTAAGCCACTGAGGCATGTTGCAGTAGAAATGACATACCAAGCTAAGACAACTTTGTTAAATGAATGTCTTTACTTAAGGACCACCACAAGGGTGTCATAATATGCCATGTCTTTTCAACCCACAGCACCATCAACACCATCTCTGACACATATAATCAACTGTTATATGTTTGTGTCTTTTGGCATGAAAAACTTAGATGTCATACTGCTGTTTTCCCGAATCTTCTAACTCGCACTTGACACTGAGGAGACGGGTTATTTTGCATTCACAACAAGAAAACATATTAGCATACTGTCATTAGCAGGATGTGTTAATATTGATGTCTGTCCTCAGCTCACAATATAAATATGAATTGTTTATTTCTCTGTGTTTTCTGTCTGTCTAATCGAGATCTGTCTGAAGACTAATTGCAGCTGTATGAAAGAGGTGCTGTCTTTGTGAGCGAGGAGAATGAGTGAGTCTTGATGGTGCCCCGTCCCAGCGCTCTTTGCTTCTTTTCCTTCTTTCTTCACCGTGTACACATTCATCCGCTGGCACAAAAGCCATGCCTGTCACCATTCAGAGGCCATTCATTTTTCATGAAAATATCAATTATGGCCCATAATAGAAAAGCTGCTATTGGCTGCCCACGGGGACCCGGCACTCTCCTCGCAATCATCGTCTCAAATCACGCCAAGCCTGCCCTCCGCCCTCCACCCTACCCCACCCTCCCAGACGTCCCCCTCTCCTCCCGCTCACCTCCGCCCAATGATCCAGACTTTCTAATTAGTGCGGCTGAAGGGAGGGGCTTTGATTAGGGCCTGGGATGAGTCATTATCCCCTGTAATTGGCCCTCCCGTCCCCCAGGAGGTGCCCCGCTCCAGACTGGCCCAGCTGGAGGGGGCCCTGCCCAGTGCCCACAGCCCAGCAGCAGCAGCAGCAGCAGAATGGCATCCGTGTCGGTGCCAAGCTCCCCCCGCTCCGCTCCTGCCCGACTATTAATAATCTGAACAGCGGCTCGTGCTAAATGGTTCATATTAATCTTACGATGCAGGTGGATGCGCCTCTGTAATTGAGATCCGCCACAGGAAGGTGTTTAGCATGCGCTGCACTGGGAGATGGTCGGTGCGGTTAGATGGTCTAAATGTATTAAGTTTGAAAATGTCAAACAGACTGGATGCTTACATGGTTTAAATTTTAGAAAAAGTGACACCCAATGTGCGGTACTAAATTTCCCTTTTTTCCGTGATCGAGACATTGTCACGTGAATAAGGTTGCTTGGTCTTAGTTCGTAGAGTTTGAATATGTCATACTTATTGGATGGTTACACGTTTGTAATTTTAGAATGTGACATAAATCAGACTTACTGTAAATATGCTCTGAATTACCGGAACAACTTTCTGAGTCTAATTATCTACTGTATATATGTTATGATATATGACGTTTTTTTTTGTTTAATCTTTCTTGAATCATTTGAACCACTTGAACATCTTCCAATGGCTCCTCAACATATGTTTTGATTTATTATTCATTTACCGAAGGCCTACATAGATAATTTATGGCTGGTAATACACCCAGAGACATGGAGGAAAATGGAGGCCCTTCATCCCGCCCTGAGTGTAATTGGGAGCAGCGTTGGGTGATGTAAATGAGTATGATGACTGAGGGGACTTGGGAAGAGGTGCTGAACACACACACACACACACACACATGTACACACACACACACACTGGGGAAGAGGTGCTGCTCACCGCCCCTGTTTATGGGCTGCCAATGGACGCGCATTAAAGTTTACGTGGAGTGGAGGGGAGCTGACTGACACGCAGTCTCCTTTCTGTCTCAAGTCATAAATCCCCCTCTGGCTTCACAATGCTAATGCTAATTACCCTGTGATCACGAGCTATTACACTTTGAAAACTAAGTTTTCATCTTATCTCTTAACCTCTCTTCTCTTCTCTTTTCTTTTCTTGCTTTCTTTCTCTCTTTCATTCTTTCTTTGTCTCTCTCTCTCTCTCGCTCTCTGTCTCTCATTGCCATCTCATTTGCGTAGTGAGGCAGTGATATGGTCTCCCTGAAAATGATTTGTGACTGTTGCCTGCTAATTGAAAAATTAGACGCCCGGTTAGAAGACTGAGATCTAATTAGAGGGGAATTGAATGAAAATCTCAGTCCAGACTTGACTGCTCTCTCTGGTTCTAATCAGCTCTACATGCCCATCCACACAAAGAAAATCCATTACAGCGTGGATTCCTCTGGTTGTCCAGCACCACGATTTCATCCTATTTCAGACATGATGACACCACTACTACAGAAAAGTACTACTACTGTTACTACTGTCACGATTACTGTTACTACTGTCACGATTACTACTACTGTTAGTACTGTCACGATTACTACTGCTGTTAGTACTGTCACGATTACTACTACTGTTAGTACTGTCACGATTACTACTGCTGTTATTACTGTCACGATTACTACTGCTGTTAGTACTGTCACGATTACTACTACTGTTATTACTGTCACGATTACTACTGCTGTTAGTACTGTCACGATTACTACTACTGTTAGTACTGTCACGATTACTACTACTGTTAGTACTGTCACGATTACTACTACTGTTAGTACTGTCACGATTACTACTACTGTTATTACTGTCACGATTACTACTACTGTTAGTACTGTCACGATTACTACTACTGTTAGTACTGTCACGATTACTACTACTGTTAGTACTGTCACAATTACTACTACTGCTAGTACAACTTATACTACTACTGTTAGTACTAGTGTTACTACTGCTACTTTTACTATTACTACTACTACTACTACTAATGTTACTATTACTACTACTACTACTACAACTACTGTTACTATTACTACTACTACTAATAGTATTTCTACTAGTACTACTACAACTAGTAATCACTTTCATCTCCACCACCATCATCATCATCACCACCATCATCATCATCATCATCCTCATCATCATCATCATCACCACCACCATCATCATCATCATCCTCACCATCATCATCATCCTCACCATCATCATCATCATCACCACCATCATCCTCCTCACCATCATCATAATCATCATCATCATCATCATCATCATCATCATCATCCTCACCATCATCATCATCCTCACCATCATCATCACCACCATCATCCTCCTCACCATCATCATAATCATCATCAGCATCATCAGCATCATCATCATCATCATCATCACCATCACCATCATGTGAGATTCATTAAGAAGTCTCACACTGGCACTGTGGTGATTGGTCAGCCTAAGCCTGAAGACTCCGAGGGGGTAGGCCTGGCTGAGCCAAAACAGTATCTTCATCATCATCATCATCATCATCATCATCATCATCATAAACATGGAAGATTCTAAAGAGTTTTGATCTGGCACCTTTATTAGACGTCTTACAGCGATTCTTCCTGCTGAGCCTGGAGAGTCTGAGGAGGTAGGCATTATCTTCTTCGTCATCATCATCATCATCATCATCATCATCATCATCATCAACGTGGAAGATTCTAAAGAGTTTTGTTCTGGCACCTATATGAAACGTTTTACAGGAGCCTGGAGAGTCTGAGGAGGTAGGCATTATCTTCATCAAGTAGATGAATCATCATCATCATCAACGTGGAAGATTCTAAAGAGTTTTGTTCTGGCACCTTTATTAGACGTCTTCCAGGAGCCTGGAGAGTCTGAGGGGGCCGGCGCGATTGAGGTTCTGGGTGCGGCTGAGCGGATCGGAGCCTCAGATGTCTTCGTTAGGCGCTTCAGCGAGACACTTTAAGGAATTGACAGAGAGATGGAGATGTCACTGGTGACAAACTGGCACGCGTACTGCAGCCTGCAGCTCATCAGTTATGCTGTCAGACAGGTCGGCTTGGCTGGTGGGCTGAGTATATGTGTGTGTGTCCATGTGTGGATAGTGCATGTCTATTTGTGTATCTCTGTGTATGTGTGCGTGCTTGCGTGTGTGTGTGTGTGTGTGTGTGTGTGTGTGTGTGTGTGTGTGCGTGTGTGTGTGTGTGTGTGTTTTGTACAGCTCTGTAGATCCCCTGGAGCGCTGTAGCTGACACACCTCATTGTTTGCCTGTTGTTTTACCCCACGCTGTGTTTGGGGGGGGCCTGTTAATTACAAATAAGTAAGCCCCCCCTGGCAGCAGCGATGGCGCCAGATAAGGCATCGACTGGCCGGGGCCCTGTGATGCATGATGGGTAGAAACGCCTCTCCGCCACCTCTACAGGCACGGCCTGACAAACAGAGCAGTGAAAAATGAACACAATGTTGCCCTGCCGCAATCTATAACTCTTCATTTTAGGTCCGTTTTGATGTTTTATTGGCAAAGCTGACGGTTGCATTTTTTTTTTCTCACTCTCTCGCTCTCTCTCTCTCTATGTGCTGTGATATTGTGAGTGATATTATTTTCCTAGCTATCTTGCCTTTTTTGTGTGGGTGATCTATGAAAATGATTGATTGAGTGCATGGATGCATATCTGAACTTGGAAAGAAAAAAAAAACCTTGGCAGCATATGAAACTATCAAATGGGACAGCACACACACACACACACACACACACACTCTGGAATGTACGTGGTTGGCATAGCAATTGTGTTGCCGTGGAGTGTGTGAAGGGACTAGTGCTTTATTCTCACTGTGTTGAGGATGTTGAGATTCTATCAGTGAAGCTTCTTCTTCACATGCTTTTAAATCCACTCGGAAAAAAAAAACCCTCTCCAAATAGATTGAATATTAATTTGTTCCTACTTCTCTGGGCCCTGTTAAGCTATTTATCCCTCCCTAGTTATCTTAAGCAGCTTCCCTTATTGACAGCGAGGGCACCAAGGACATACGATCACCTTCATTTTTTTTTCTCCCTTCTCCTAGTTTGGTCTACTTTCACACAGGCGAGCCGCTGCTGCTGCCGCTGCTGCTGACGGGGAGATGTCTGAAACAGCACAGAGTGTATTTTCTCTGCCGCTTTCCTTGAGAAGTCCTCCGCTGCACTGCAGGGTCAGCCCTGATAAATGAACGCCATCGGCGGTCGTGTTCAATGGTCCTGGCTTTTATTTATTTTCATGATACTGTACGCATCAAGATTGAGAGAGAATATGTGTTCACGTAGCTTTATTGTGTGTGTGTGTAAATATATGTGTGTATGTGTGTTTTACATGTGTGTGTGTGTGTGTGTGTGTGTTTGTGTACGTGTGTGGGTTTGTAAACGAGTGAGTTTATGCGCCATGTTCATCTGGTTAGGGTGAGAGGATGTGGGGCAGGTAGGCCAGAGGACGAAGCCCAGATTTGCCCTTTAGAAAGAAGGGTTATGGGGTGCGGGTGGGGTGTAGTGGGGGGGGGGGGGGGGAGGAGCACCGCAGGCTTCTGAGCAGCCACTCCCCAAAGCGCCTCAAAGAATGGAAGCCATTTTGCTGATCTGAAAAACAAGGTCAAGTGCCCACATGGCCCACTGACTAAAATCCATTTGCCGAATAAGCAACGTGGGCCCTTTTTTCCTCCCCATTCTTTCCATCTCCTGCACCTAAATACGATAATTGAACGCGCCGAAACTCGAGAGGCTGGTGTACGCTCCCCGTGCGCTTGATGTACTCCCTGAGGTCCCATCAAGCTCTCAGTAGAATACTCCAGAACACACGTCATTACCCTTCAAAAGTCTGCTCTACATCTCTTTTACTGCCTCAGTCCTCGCAGTGTGCGACACAAAAAAAAGAGCAGCTCGACCTCACAATCAGGCCGCCAACTCGACAGGAAGCAGAGGAAACGAGGTTGGACTTCTATGGAGCTGTTTGTGTTTTGGGCTCCCCAACTTCTGCGACAGCGTGATTTATCGTCATTAGAAAGAAAAACAGCAATGGCTTCCCATAACGTGCCTATAAGGGACCATTAGGGAGGCTTGGGTGATATATAATGAGTTATACAGTAATGAGGCGATGACTGAGTCACTCCGTGGCACTCATTACTGGTGGCTGGCCACAGACACTTAATTTAAAAACATTAACTCTAATTCATTTGTTAATATTTATTAGAGTGGGTTGAGCGTGAAGAATGAGTAAGAGGGGAGGGGGGAGGTAATTAGATTGGGGGGGTGGAAAATGACTTCATGTGACTTTCGGGAGAGCTGAGAAACTCCACGCAAAGTTTACCAACAAAGTGGAAACACACTTTTGGAGACGACGACACACACAGAGGAGGTCATGCTATGGCTGAGAAGGCACTGAGGTTGGGTCATAATAATTAAGATAATTAAACACTACTCCCACTAAGTGACATTCACAGATGTACAGATGGAGAGAGAGAGAGAGACAGAGAGAGAGAGAAGGAACGAGGCAGATGAAGGGTCAGAAATAAGAAAGAGAGTGGTTATGCTAAGAGAAAGAGACAGAAGGAAAAAGAGAGAGTGAAAGAGTAGATACTAATTAGACATTTAAAGGATACTAGATCAGAATAGCATGAAATGAAAGAAAGAACAATAGAGGGAGCAAGAGAGAGAGAGAGATGGAGAGAGAGAGGAAAAGAGCAAAGGAGCAAGAGAGAGATGGAGAGAGAGAGCAAGAGAGAGATGGTTTTCAGGCTGGTGTTCCCTCATGCTGTCTCGTGTCCTGTGGCTAGATCAGCATGTCCTGTCCACTGTAGAGCTGATGTCCCCTCAGACAGCCCGGGGTGTGAAGCCTGCTGGGGGTGGGGGCAGTCACTTCCATCTGGTTCACCCTCATCACAGCGGTCAGGGTGGGGTGCCAGCGAGAGCGCCACCTTCATCTGTTCAGAAATAAGAATCATATTATGCATGCAGCACAATGTGAAATTTAAATGTTTGTTCATTTATTGCATGCAGTATGAGTGGTCTGGGTCACATTGGGTGTTTATAAATGCGCATTGGCTAATGTGGGTTATCGGGAACTGTATACTTTCCTTATAAATGAGTCCTGCATTTATTTGTTTTGAGATGCTGAAACATTTGGGTGTTTTAAAATTGTGATTCTTAGGAAATCTGAGATGGTGGCAGTGTCTATAGTCAAAATGATATTCTCCCTGCATACATTGTGAAGTCCTTATGTAGGGCACACGTCAAGTAGCCATGGGTACGGGTGAGTATTAGTGATCTAAAAAGTCATTGGGTGGATTTAGTCTCCTTAGAGCAGTGCCCCTGCTCCCCAGACCAAAGTGGGTTGTGTGTAAATAATACACATTCTGCGTTAGTTATTTATTCAGCCGAGCGTAAACATAAACGGCAGGAGTCTTGTCCGTGTGTCACCCTCATCCTAATAATGATTCTGATAACCAAAGACGCAAGAGCAGTTATCCTTCATCAAAGCGCAGTCAATCAAAGTCTCTCTCTATATATCTCTCTCATACACACACACACACACACACACACACAAAATCTCTCTCTTTCGCTCTCTCTCTCTCTCTCTCTCTCCAAGCCTTTCAAAGCATTTTTTCTCACTCAAAACAAGATGTTTAAACAAGCACAAGATGCATGAGTGCTTCTGCGCAAACAACTGAGTCAGAGCATTTTTTGAAAGTATATTTATTTTTTTACATAATAAATCCAAACATTCAGTCTCGAGGAGACAGAAGAAAATAGTTTTGTTCTGTTTTTTTTTTAGGTATAAAATGTGGGTAGTGGAATCATAAAACACTTTCAAAAAACAATGTTCTGGGTAAAATACAAAACAGAGTGTGCAATCTTTTTCCCAGCCCTTTGTAGGATTCTCCCATATGATTTAGACCTATGGCATTCTTATGTTATCCATATGATTTAGACCTATGGCATTCTTATGTTATCCATATGATTTAGACCTATGGCATTCTTATGTTATCCATATGATTTAGACCTATGGCATTCTTATGTTATCCTGCCAAGACCACATTCAGACTGGAGCCATCAGATTGTTTTAATGAATGGATATAAACGCTGTTGTCTCGAAGCAGGTTGTAATTAGGATCTGGGCTAATTGTGTCTGGAGGGATACATGGGGTTAAGGAAGACAAACGCTCACCCCCTCTCTGTGATGGAGCTATTGGCCAACAAAAGCGCGCAAATCAGCAATCGCATCTTATGGAGGCAGATAATTACTTATCACGCTTGGAAATGAAGACTCCGGGGCAGTTTTCAACAGCCCCCATCTGTAGCGAATCATTTGTTGCCCCCACCCCACCTCGCCTTTTTTTCTTTAATTTTTCCGCCATAACTCATTTGAAGTCCTCACATGCGCCGCCCCCCCCCCCCCCCCCCCCCCCCTCTACCCTCTCTGCTTTGGTGTGATGCCAGTTGGTAATTGGCGGGTGAGGACATGGTTGCAGTGGCGGCACAGGCACCTTGTTCCTGGGCGCACCCTGGTGTGAAGGGCATCACCGGAGCAGATAAGATGGCTTATGTTCTTAATTATCCTAGCGCAGCGCAGAGGGCCCCTCCTGCTCATTAGCACGGCCGACTCCGCATCTCTCTCTCTCTCTCTCTCTCTCTACGGCGGACCGGCTCCCAGCCGCCCCGCTCACACGCTTCGCCAACATGGCCGCACGCACCCGAGCAGGTGTGTGTGCATTCAGAGACACCTGCATTTCAACAGCAGGCACGTAAACACTGGACACTTTGTTTTGCATTATTCCGATCCAAGACTGCCAAGTTTGCGGTAATTGTATAGTTAATTCCATACCACCACAACACACCGGAAGCAGGTCGCACAGCAGGCGAGGTTTTCAGGTCCTCTCAGCGCCGATAGAGTTCAGGAACTATCGCATCTACAGTTCAGGAGCTATGGCCAAGGTCCTGTGGAAACTGGATCACTAGGAGACCCCTCTGACAAGGCCTAATCCGAGACTGCCAAGATTGTTGTGATTGTATGGTTAATTCACAAACGAAAAGAGCGTTTGTCCCGGATTAAGCTCGGTGGACAGGAACCCTGCTAGACACTGTCTCGGCACCAGACAGGGCCCTGATCTGGTGCCAAATTGGCCCGGACCCCCTCTGGTCGGGTCTAGACACATCTCGCAGCGCCAGCAGGTATCAGCCTGCCGCTCAAACCTGGGAGTGACAGCTGTGAAAATTACATCCAATTCTGAGCGGGCCCACTGTCTGTGTGTGCGGAAATAATAATAATAATGTCAAAGAATCCACTGGCAAGAGCATTTCAGTTTCCACTGTGGAATGTTCACAGACGTGCATCAAGCTGACATATCTGTGAATCGATACAGAAAGAACGTCATGTATTTGAAGCATGAAATTATGTAAACAAGTGAACTGAAATTCACAACAACGCAATGATGCACAGTATGGATGTGTTAAAGTGTCAAACATAGCACAACAACAGTCTCAAACAAAGCACGCAGTTGGTCTTTTGTCCCATCTTTCAATCTTCCTTTCCCTCCTTCATTTTCTTTCTTTCTCTCAGGAAATGCCAGGGTGCTTCAGGTTCAGTTGGAAGAGTTTAAAAAAGATTATTTTAAAAAGTCCGATTTAGAGGTGATTGATACCGGAAAGGGTCTCCCCCTGTCAGACCACATATATGTCTGTGTTCTGCACTTGCTCATTGCCACAAATCAAAAAGAATAACGGTAATGAAAGTGAACAAATGAAATCAAATAAAACAGGGTCACACATCACTGGAAGGGCAACAAATGGTCACTGAAATGGAAGTAATCTTTTTTTTCCCCCCTTGTGTTTTCACAAAAATGAAGGAAAAAGCCATCAGCACTGGTAAAAAGAGAGAGCGAGAGAAAGAAAGAAAGAAAAAAGCAAGTTGTTATTTTGCCCGAAGCACAGCTAACTGCATCAACAAAAAAAAAAAAGAGAAAAAAAAAATGTAGGTCTGCGTGGAACTGTGCATGACGAAGAGGTCTGTTCGTTTTAATGGAAAAGGACAGTTCCTTTGTGAAAAAGCGCTGAGCGTCTCGAAATCCAGGCAGGCAAAGAAAGTGTTTAAATCACCTGAATTTTATTCAATCTGATTTCTCCGTTTCACAGCACTGCTGTTGGAGGGATTTCCAAGAGCATGGAAATGAACGAGTCTCCAAGGACGGAATCTGCTGGGTTTATTTAACCCACTGACTGAGAGAGAGAGGGATTTTTCGCCCTAATTTGATACGATCACGTTCTGCTAGTGTTTCAGCTCTTTTCTGTTACCTCCAAATGAAAGAGTGGATTTACAATAAAAGGAAAATGTAAGGAAATTGTGAAGTTGAAATGAAATGAAATCCCACTAATGTCCTTGAAAATAATGATATTCCTGTTTAGATATGTCTGCAATGGTGTATGCTCTGTGTTGGGTTGGCTGATTGGCTTTGATGCTGGATGTCTGTAATGTTTTCGCAGTAATCAGAAAATACCTTGCATTTAGGTTTTGATTGCTTCTCATTCATATGCAAGGCTTGTTGCGTTGATTAAGCGATTTGAATTCTGCCCAGCCTATTGGAGGGAACATACTAGAAGTAAATCACAAGGTTTTTAGGTCACGCAGATACAGCTTTGGGTTTTCATCACAGATGAATGAATTACATTATAATAATTGATATGTATTTGTAATAACACTTGCTACACTTAAAATGAATAAAGAAAAAAGAAACCTTTTACCACTCTCCAAGCTCCAGTCGAATTTAGGAACTATCACGAAGATCCTGTGGAAATGGGATTACTAGTAGACACCTCTGACAAGGCAGGGCACAGAATAACTGTAACTAGCCTAGACAGTTGAGATAAGACTGTCTGAACAAAATCACAGAAATTGGTTCAGTGACAATTTCACTAAAGCCTTCGAATTACGTGCTTTTCTGGAGCTGTCACAGGATATCAGGCCCCTTGCAAGTACAAAACAAAGTGAACCGTGGTGTTCAACGCACACCGCAATAATTTCCACTGAGTGGAATTTTCCGTTATTTAAATAGATGTTTATTCACGCATTGGTTTAGCACGAGGCTTCCCATACAGATTCGTATACGTATGCCTCGAGAGACGATTAAATTCATCAAAGGCCACTTAAATGTCCTGCTCCTGTTGACCTGCTCTGCGTTCACTTTCAGAGTCAGCAGGGACTCACATCTGCACAGCCATTGTCATGCTGGAGAGTGATTAGCGGAGTATATTTCTGGGTCGTGCCCTTTATTCTTTTTTTTTTTCTCTCTCTCTTTTTTCTGTTCTCCTCTAGATTCACCAGAGAGACGTGTTGGGTTTGTTTTGCTGCTGCAGCATAATCAGGTATGAGCAGTGGCGGCTCCTGAAAAAATTCTCAGGGGGGGGGGGATTTTTTTGATAATGATTAAGGCGACCCACTCGGTAAGTACCTTAAGCAGGACAATTGTATCTATTTGTTGTGAGCTGATTAACTCATACAGCAATACATTTTTGTTCAGTAGATGGCAGCACACAACAGAAAGATTTCCCCTCTAGCTACATAAGTTACAGGTGGAAAGCTATGGAAAAAAGTTGCCTCCATGAGCCTTCAAAAGAAAAAGTGAGGTGGCGCCACAATAAATTGTCCCACTTGTTCATTATTCACATTACCAAAATGTTGTATGGTGTAACATAGCTTAACAGGACACATGGTATGTCCTGTAACAACATAAATAAGGGGGCAACATAAGTCAAAACCAACTATATTTATTGACTAATCTTTACAAAAGCAAAATAAGTTATGGCATAGAAAATAATGCAAGTAGCATGCACGGTTTAAGATGTGCCGGTTCTTGTTCACCTCATCATTGTGGCGGCGTACTGCTAGCCTGTATCCCTCATCCAGTTGAGTGGCAATGTTCACCCTCCCAAAACCACAGAACTTCAGACAACTGTCTATGTGTAGCTTCGCCTGCTCATGTTTTTTTTAACCTTTTCGGACAGATGGTGCATGTCCTTAACTCCGGTTGTTATCGATGCAGTGCTGTCTGTCATGGAGCCTTCGGGGTGGAAAAGGAGGCAGGGATAGCAAAAGACTCCGTTAGCCACTTCACAGCCTGCTAGCCACGATTTCCTTTGGTACCAATTCTTTGAAAATCCTCGGGTGTAGGATTTCCCCTTCTTTGTAGCTACCTGTTTAATCGTTATATTTGGTCTAGGAGGTCCTAATTGTATTGTTGCCAATTTGTCTTCATTGTTACTCCGACCGAAAGGAGTCTCTTTCAAAGAAATAATTGAATTGCTGCTGTTGCACTGAGCACTGGCCATCTCGACAGAATATGCTGATATGCCTTTGTCGAAGCTGTATGACGTACTTATACGCTTTTGCGTCGATTACTTATGACAAGACCAGGAGGGGCGAGCCCTCCCGGAAGCCATAGAGAATGCATTGAGAGCTCTGTTTTGTGAAAAAAATGGATTTAACATGGGAGTCAATGGGAGAGGTCTGGGGCGATTTTCATTTCGCCCCAAATCGCCCCAGAAGGGGCGGGGCCATTTGAAGCACGACTTTAGGCTGACTGAATGACTGTTACATGATTCGACAATGACATACAGAGGCAGATCAGACGGCCTAGTGGTAGAAAATCGCCATTTACGCGACTTACAAGGATATTGCGTTTATACATTATTTTTTTTTTCCCTAGGCAGTGCGTCGCCCCAATCGCCCTTATGGACAAGCCGCCCCTGGGTATGAGGCAAACCCCTCCTTTGTGGAGCTAATGCAGATCTTTACCCTCTGCCAGTCGGGCAGTGCTAACATCCGCTGGAAGTAGATTGAGAGGGGAGGATAGACAGTAGGTCTCAAGCTTAAAGGTCCAGTCCTCGATCCTGACCAAAGGGTGTTGATATTTGAGCTGAACAGCCAATCAAATACACCACTCCTTCCCGTGCTGCTGACGGAATGTTGAGCCACTTTGTTTGTTCTCCATTTACGGAGCCTTGACAGGACTGTGAGAGAACGCTTTCATTTTTGTTGTGGGTGCACACACTGCCCGATGACTGTGAGGAGAATTTAACAGAATTCGCCAATGTGGAGTTTCCGTGGAGTTTAAAACGGATCAGCTGTGTTTGGAGAAACAAGATTACTTAAAATGAGCTGCAGGGTTGTTGGGCTGCAGTTGCCAGTCGTTATGGCTGCTGATGGATTGCCTCCTCACCCTCTTACTAACTCGGTTGCCTCTGTGTGAGATTTTTATTTGACTAGACCACAGAAAAGCACTGGGCAACAATAAAGCCCTGCTATTTTTAGTACAGATGTTTCACGTTCCTGTCCTTTCTCATGCAAACACTAAGTATGCTGAATTTAATAATAAATAATAATAATTCATTTAATTTATAGCGCACTCTACATTCAGCTGAATCTCAGAGTGCCACAGTACATAGTAAAAACATAGTTAAAACAAACTATAATAAAATAAATGTAAAAAGTAAGAAACGCCTTTCTAAATAGAAAGGTTTTTAGGCCAGTCTTAAATTTGGTTTATGTTTACCCCATTCAGTGGCGTATCAGTGTATCTTTTACAAGCAGCAATCGTGTCACATAAACCTCCATGTTGTGGTTTGATAGCACTGCTTGGTATATGCCTAAATCGCACGATGCACAGATGCACATTCAATTGCATGGCACGAGTCCGATAATGATAATCACTGCATTCTCAGTCAGCCATGTTGTAGTGCTCTCTTTGTGTCTCTCTATGGAGCCATACACTAAGGCATCAAAGCATTCCCTTTCAAATGAAGAAAAGCAGTACAAAGGATAATAACCCAAAGAAAAGAAAAAACCCTTCCATTCCACCAGACAGCTTTTGTTAGGTGCTTGTTCTGTGTGCAGAGCTAGCATGTAACGTTACCATGGGAATCTTTAATGATGTTTTTATACGTGTGTATATTATCACTCCAGGCTTTAAACCTCTGATTCATTTCGCAGAAGAATGCCCTCCCAGCAACAAGCATACTTGCACTAATGAGCTGTGGTGAAGGCCTAGAACTATGAGTCATGGCTTGACTTTCTCTCCATCCATCTCTCTCTCTCTATCTTTGTGTGTATATCCTGTGCTTTCCTGAGGCTATTGTTTACCGTGGCGGTCATTTATTTGGTTAGAGTTCGACTCGTAGGACGGCTCCTCCACACACTCCTGCCCGCGGAGGCTCTCACATTAACACACACAAACGCACAGTGGGTCACACACACAGATTTATCTGCCCTGCCAAACGCCCCCCCCCACCCCCACCCCCACCCCCCTTTCCTCCCAGGGACTGTGGAACAGGCGCAAGCCAATTAAAAGCGGTGGCCCAGACGTTAAGCGTGGCAAGGGTGCAATCACTTTGCCTCGCCACTGACAATTTAAACAAGTCCAGCACACAGCTGGCTGCATGGAGGACAGCCCAGACAGGGTTTGACTGGAACAGATCGGGTCCTGACCTGGTCTGGGGCCAGCAGATAAGATCCCTCATTTGGTGCAGCTGTGGAGGGCTAGAGCCAGACCTGCCTCTCAGTCAGATGGATACCTGTCCTAATAGCATGGGCCAGACCTGCCTCTCAGTCAGGATGGATACCTGTCCTAATAGCATGGAACGGGTCCCAACCCTGACCTGCCGAGGATGTGTCCGACCCACACTGGGTCAGAGCCAGAATCGGTCCAATCGGTGATATTACCTGGGCGCAGGTATAATAGTCAAACATGGCATTTAAAAGGCATTTAAAATAGGATCTTTCTCAATGCTGTGCTTGCCCAGAGTTTCTCTACTGTCTCCCGTCCGTACCCCATCATTATTTTGCCATTGTTTTCTTGAAGCGCTCATCTTTTGCTTTCCTATCGAAATGAACGAAATGTCAGCATTTGTCATCTCCTGTCATTTCAAAGTGTGACAAATTGTTCAAAGGGACATAGAATGAAAACAAACATGCTTAAAAACTGACTGGCAGACAAGTGCTGTTTTTTTTTTCTCTCAAGAAGAGTATCTCTGCATAGGGAATCCCTGTGGATCTGGTCACATTTGTTCTTTTCAATTATTTATTTTTTTACATCTTATATTCACCGTCTCTGGGGACGTGAGTTTACTCATGCACAAAACCGCCTACCCAGTGCGGAAATTATTTCCTGAACTGATGACAGCTGAGCAGTAGTAACCAGCTCCTCTGGATGAGTTGGTCAAAGCTCAAAGAGATTGCGCCAGAAAAAACAAAACAAAAAAAACGTCTCTACCGCAAATGTAATATCAGAAATATTAGATCATCCTTTGAATCTTTAAACAAAGCAGCCTCTCTCCGTGCCAGGCTACTCTTCCCCTCAAGGTCATGATTTGATGCATTTGATCCGACAGAAAGACTGGCATGGAAGCCAGAGGGCAGTTTGTGGGCGCCCCAAATGGTGGGCATATTTTGTCATATGTGGGCGACCCTTCCTCCCCCTGCCCCTCCCTCCAGGCCTGGCACACGTGTGGCACATAATTGATTAATTATTAATGCGACCAGATGTTCCTGTTCCAGGCTGGCTTTGGCCCAGTGCTCCGTTAAGTCCAACCTCTTCCAACGCAGATCCCTCAAACGCCTCGCACAAATCTTTCTCTCACTTCTCTCTTTCTTCCTACCTTAGTTTCAGTTTCTCTCTCTTTTTCTCTCTTTCTTTCTCCCTACCTTAGTTTCTCTCTCTCTCTCTTTCTCTCTCTCTCTTTCTCCCTAACTTAGTTTCTCTCTCTCTCTCTCTCTCTCTCTCTCTCTCACTCTCTATCTCTCTCTCGCCACAGACGACAAAAGCCATGCGTCGGAGGATATCTGCTGTTTAACGCTAGTGCTGATCCACAAACCCTTAACGAGGTAGAAGATTAGCATTTGTGGAAATGGTATTTTGGCACTTACGGTGGCATCCTCCATATGACAGCTAACAGGCCATAATGAAGCTTGCAGGGGTTGTAAATGGAGGTCGTCACCTAAATGGACGATAATAAGACAGGCTTTGAGCATTTTAAGCCCCCTTTAAGAGATGCTAGGATGCCTCTCATCTTAGCTGACGTGTGTCTCCCAAAGAATCTGAGAAGCTTTCACAGCTCATTCACCTGTCTGTCTCCGACTAGAAGCTGCTGTCTGTCCTTGTCAAGAGGGCCCCTCTCCTCGGCAGCGTCCACGGGGAGGCAGGGGGGGGGGGGGGGGAGAGAGCCAATTAGAGCCTATTTTCAGCCATTATCATGCTGAGGTACAGGAGGCGTCTTGGCGACCACTGCAACTGGTGACAAAAGCTTGTAATGTCAGGCCGCCATCTATTACCAGGGACGCCACTCAGTTAGTGCTCTTCTCCTCCTGATTTGCCCCCCCCCCCCCCCCACCCTCGTCCGTAGCTGCCCCCTCACCCTCGATGGAAGAAAAAAAAACTCTGTTCCTGAGTGGCGAGGCGCACACGCACACACATACACACACACACATACACACACACACACACACACACACGCGCGCGCGTACGTGGCTAAATGTCACACATCTCCACGCCACCGCAAAGTCTTAATGTCAGACAGCAGGACTCTGAGAAAAGATCAGCCCTGAATGCAATGAAAGGATAATAAGTATTGTAGCTAAAAATGCTCGCTTTTACCCCCTGTTCCATTCTAATGAGATGGAGAGTGGGGCTTGAAAGCTCGTGGTTTAGACCTAATTAATCACTCTCTGTGGCAGTCTCCTGTGGCTATCTATTAGAGTTTTATTTCAGAGGCTGCAATGCCTCCGACGGCTTTCCCATTGTTCCGGGTGGCTTTGTAATAACATGGGTGTGGGATTGATCGTTCCGGGTCTGGATGGAAAACACGGGGAGAAGAAAAATGTTCCTGCCTGTTTCTCCGAGGCAACGGAGAGGATCACAGACCAAAGTTTTATCCCAATTATTATCCGCAAATGAGTTCCGACTTTACATCGCCACAGTATCATGTCCGGTGTTTTTCACTTGACATTTCGAAGGCCAGAGGAGTTACCACTGATGCTGCCTTCTAAGTGTATGAATGCTTTCTTGGGTTTAGTCATACTAGCTACAGGATTGACTGCTGCTCCCGTGAAGCAAAGCGCCGTGGTTGACATCGAGGTGAGAAACACTACCAAGGGTTATCGCGGCCTGCGCCGTTTAGCCGTAGCGCCCTGCGGGCTCCACGGGCTCCACGGCGCGCCCTTGATGGGATCAGCCTGGCATAAATTAAAGGCAGTGAGCACAAACAGGCTGTTAATTTCCCCCGCTGGCCTGCGGACGCTTTCCATCACGGCTGAGTCTTCAGCTCCTGGCTGAGCGCTCCGCATGGGCCGGGCGATTCACGCTGGGCGGCTGTCCTCAGTCAAAAAACCCTGCAGGAATAAAACATGCAGAATTATTTCCCCTAATGACGGCTAATTGTTTTCCAGAGAGTGACAAACACCATACGCCCCCCCCGCCCCCCCATCCACTACCCCCACCCCCCAACCCTACGCTCCCACCCCCCCACCCCCTCACCTCCTTCTGTTGTCTGACTTCATCATGCAGTGTCTGCTGGTTTGCTTAAGTTCAACTGTCACTCCGTGCTAACTCCCCCTTAGCGCTCATGACTCCAGACTGCTCATTCCAAGACTCTCCCCAGGCCTTTCACTCCGCTTCTGTTCCTCAAAAAAAAAAACATAACATAAATAATGCCATTAGGGGTGGGCTCGCTAATTCATCCAAGCACAATTACTTTTATTGTTGTTTGTATAAACCTTGTATAAACTAATTTAGCTTACGTAGCGAAGTGCTATGTATATACTGCCCGTGTTCATCTGGCTTTCGTAGCGAGGTGCTATGTATATACTGCCTGTGTGGTTGCATCCTCCCTGACTCTTAGAGACAATAAATGGCCCACACTGAAGTGCATTGCTATTTTTAATGCCGTTATGTTATGTCCTCTCGCTGCACAAGCCTAAGCCATTTCTCAAGGGGGGGGGGGTCATCCCTTAAGGCCACGAGCCATACTCCCATTCCTCAGTGTCTGAGAAAAATAACACAACACAATGCCCTGCTGGTTCTATGGCATTTATCTTAAAATAAATACATTTCCTAAAATGAATAAATGTCATATTTATGCACAATGTTTTTTTGTTTTGTTTGGTCTTTTAATTTTTGCTTAATAATTCATAGGTTCTCAAGACTCTATTGTACAGGAGATGTAGTACTGGCTTCTGTTCCAGTGGCTTCACTCATAGAGAAAAAAGTGCTGACAGTACCAATGTCATGGGTTCAATAATCAGAGAGCACACTTATTGATAAGATGTATGTCTTCAATATGGTGTTTTGTTATTTGTATAGTTGCTTTGGATAAATGCAAAAAAAATATATAAATGTACAAGTGGATATGGGTAAAGCGGTTAATAAGAAATTGGCGCAATTAGTCTGCATGAGAGCAGTAAGCTAATTCCAAACCCACGAAGGTAAACTGATGTACTGTACTCGAGAAAGATTCAAGAAAGGATTCAAGGCAAGCTGCTCAAGTCATGGAAGCAGGGGCGTATCTAGCCCTATTTTGTTGAGATCGTCAAATTCACACCTAACAACCGATTTAGTGAAATTATTTTGTTTAATTTTTAGAGTTAGGAATAATATAGGCTCGAGTAGCACAGGATTCCCGCCTGTGTGAGACTGTGGTGTCAAGCGCACGGCTCTGTTTGGTCGTGAGTGAGTGAGCCTAGTGAGATAACGTCTAGTTAACAGACTTGGAGCGACTGTCCGACCCAAGCTGGTGAAAGCTGCCATAATCAGCTGCTGGATATAAAGGTATAGCACATGGAGTTTAAAATAGTAAAAGAAACTAAATGGTTAAATCATCACAAGTTAATTATAGATGTCGTGGCTCTCTTTTATCATGCTGGTTCATTGATCCTGTGGGTATGCTACCCTACTCAGTAGCTCCGCCAGCTATAACTAGCTAGTGAACTCTAGCCCACAATGTTAACCTACTCACTTGAGCTGCAAATCCCTACCATGCTACAGTATAACTAGCACCTATCTCAGCAGATGTCTTCAATATGTTTATTGTTGTCCCATATTTTAAATCTGAATTTGTTCATTTCTCTTCCTAAAACCCACTAGAGGACACAAAAATGTCTTATAGGGGAGCACGCCTCCAGACCCCCCTAGTTTTGCTGGGTCACAGGAAAAATAATAGCTTTTATCTAGGGGCTTAGCCCCCCCAAAAGTGGGAACCTAGATTCGCCCCTGCATGGAAGTCCACTAACATATTATTGGTGTTGCGTTCAGTTTGTCTCACACAAGCACATCTACGAGCCCAGTTCAGATTGTCTCACACAAGCACATCTACGAGCCCAGTTCAGATTGTCTCACACAAGCACATCTACGAGCCCAGTTCAGATTGTCTCCCACAAACACATCTACGAGCCCAGTTCAGATTGTCTCCCACAAACACATCTACAAGCCCAGTTCCACTGAGTTTAGTCTGTAGAAGAACCCATGGGGTTTCGTAGTTGGAGGATTTGCAGTTCTTTTTTGAAAAGGAGATAATTACCCATTCATGTGGCTACTAAGCCTTAAGGAGAGCAAGCACATTCTACCTTACTCTCTCAGCTATTACAGTTCAGCTTGAGTGGGCATTTCACTCTTCTTTTACTGCTTGTGTCAGTGAAAAGTTTGATTTGTGTGTGTGTGTGATTTCATGTAAGTGTGTATAGGTGTGTATGTGTGTGTGTGTGTGTGTGGGGGTTCATGTAAGTGTGTGTGTAGGTGTGTGTATGTGTGTGTGTGTGTGTGTGTGTGTGTGTGTGTGTGTGTGTGTGTGTGTGTGTGTGTGTGTGTGTGTGTGTGTGTGTGTGTGTGTGTGTTGGGAGGTTAATGGGGTAAAGCCCACTTCAGGCTTAGCTCTCTAGGTCACATTAATGCAAATCTCACCCGAGCAGACATAAGGAAATGGACTGCATCCACAGCATTGCTCTAGTGAATCTGAACCTTGGGGAGACACTCCATTCCTCCACCCCGGGGGGGTGATAGCCAGCACATGAGGATGGGTAAAACAGATACATAATGGACTGAGATGGAGGCAGAGGTAGGAACTGGTGAGCGTGAAATCAGTGCTTTGCAGGAAGGCAGTGGCCCTCTGTAATATCGGAGGAGGTTCCGTATAGCTGATTCGGTCGAGCACCATGACTCTCGTGCTCCCATGGGGACTATGGAACCCTTCTCATAATTCCACTTCTGATGACATCATAATAAACAAACTTCTCTCCCCTGTTTTTGGTGAGTGAGACTCAGAATGGGTTTGAAGGGGGGTGGAGGGGGGTTCTGAATCGTACACGGGCCCAATGCACGGAGAGGAAGCAGGAGACACAGAGGAGCAAATGGACTTGGTAATAATATGCAGAGCGACTGTTAGACATGAGTCATTTAACTGGAGATTGCTTTGGGACATGTTGGAGGTCTGGTGATGCAGGCTCTGCAGGGCACACTCAACTCAACGACCTGTGCATCTCTCTCACACAAATTATGGCCACAGATGTTGCAAATGAACATGCTGTATGACAAGATCAGCACTGACACTGATGAGCTGCATGTACCATTAGCTGATTCACATCACTTGCCTTATCTTCAACAATATGCCTAGGAAAAGGACTCGCTTACTTAAAGCATGGGAAGCAGTCTCCATTTTCCCACCAGTTCACACCAGGGAATGAGGCGTTAATGTCTGATTTACAAGGACATACTATTACTGCCTTGGAGAAAGACACAACCAAGGGCCTTAGACTGGATTAGGCCTCATATATTAGACAGAACAGATCAGGTCCATTTGGGAATGTACTGTACATTCAGACTGTATAAGTCTTTTTAACTGCTTTAGGGGCCAGATAAGGCTGGGCACTTAGAGGAGGAAAAGTATCATGACACTAGTCACTTTACCTCACCTATTTGTTGTTTTGTTCAATATTTTCTAATTGTTTCTTTTTTTGTTTTGTCCAGTTGTTTTTTTTCTAAAAATATGTTCTTGGCATCCTGGCTACATACGACACACAGCTCAACCCTTTCCCTTCATTTCCAATTAAATTGTCACGGACGAAAAATCCCTGAATGAGTTATCTGGGCTCCCAGTCGTGCGTCGTTTTCTTTTTTTCTACCATCAGCACTGGCTCAGGGCTCACAGAGGCATACTTAAAGTCCTCACAGAGGCATACTTAAAGTGTTCTCCTCACAGCCTCACAGAGGCATACTTAAAGTGTTCTCCTCACACAGGCATACTTAAAGTGTTCTCCTCACAGAGACATACTTAAAGTGTTCTCCTCACACAGGCATACTTAAAGTGTTCTCCTCACAGAGACATACTTAAAGTGTTCTCCTCACACAGGCATACTTAAAGTGTTCTCCTCAAAGAGGCATACTTAAAGTGTTCTCCTCAAAGAGGCATACTTAAAGTGTTCTCCTCACAAAGCAGAACTCTCAGTTCCTGAATGGTTCCTTCATAGAAGCAGGAACTGTCAGTTTGCCCCACGATATGGCACTAAACCTAATCAGCAGCAAGAACCATGTAAAGCAGATATAGTCTCTCTCTCTCTCTCTTTCTGTCTCTCTCTCTCTCTCTCTCCCTCTCTCTTTCTCCTTCTCCCTCTCTCTCGCCTAATTTGATCGTATGCAATATCATAACGCCAGACACTTATTGCCCCTGGGTGGCTTCAGAGGGGCCCAGATTCCATGCTAATCGCTAATTGAGACGGGCGTCATGAATATTTTGTTTGCAAACCTGATCTCAAAAAGTCCCCTCACATTAAAGCTCACTCCAAATGGGCTTGCTTGCGCATCATTAATATTTAGGGCGGCACGGTGATGAGAAAGGGACAAGATGAGATAGAGCAGGACGAAGCCAGGGAAATGAGATTGGTGATGCGTTGGTCATGGCTAGCTCTGCAGGAGAGCAATGGAGATGAAGAGAGACAAAAGAGGCATATGAATCTTTGCAGACACAAGGGCAGATAATGTCCCCGTTTGCCCCAATGTCCTCAGTTATGTGATTCACTGCACATCCAGGGATTCATCTTGATGGGTCTGCTGATACGTGCGCTCTTCTGGAGGGGCAGTTTTCTCAGCTCACAAGTCCTCAAATGCAGCTCCATTTTGCACAATAAGATGGTCGCCACGAGCACAAGGGGCAGGAAATTGCATCGCCTGTGAATTTGTGTCACGCTTTCTCGGAGGGCAGTCGAAGAAGAGGGGGAGGGGGGAGAGCAGGCATGTATGAAGACATTGTGTTTTAACACATGGATAAGCCACATCAGCTCCAAGAGTGGCGGCACATCCACAGACGATGGGGGGGGGGGGGGGGGGGGGGGACAGAAACAGTGCAATCAGGGGTGTCTGAGGTCTTGGAGGGAGGGGGGTCAGCCCTCAGTCTGTGTGTTTGTGGGTGTGTATGCATGTGCGTGTGTATAGGCTTGTGTTGGTGTGTGTATGTGTGTCTGGTCTGATGGCATGTGGTTTTGTGTATAGGCTTGTGTATGTAAGTGTAGGTGTGTGTGTGTGTGTGTGTGTGTGTGTGTGTGTGTGTGTGTGTGTGTGTGTGTGTGTGTGTGTGTGTGTGTGTGTGTGTGTGTGCCGTTGGTATGTGTGTGTGTGTGTTCATGCATGTATAGAATAGAAAAGTCTTTATTGTCATTGTATTTGCATACTACGACATTTGGAGGGGCGGGTGTGTGTGTGTGTGTGTTCGTGCATGTATGTGTATGTGTGTGTGTGCATGTGTAGCTTGCCTCCATTCCCCTTGGTTCCCTGCCACTCCATGATCCGAGACGCAGCAGTACTGCAGGTTAAGATGCAGCCCATCTCCCGCAGCTACTGTGTCAGTGTGGGTTAGAGAACTTCTTCTGCCCGAGAGGGAGAAACAGCCCCTCTCCCCTTCTTCAATTACAATAAGCAAACAGCTCCTGGGCAGAAGACAGACAGAGAGAGAGAGAGTGGGAGTGAGGGAGGCCGGCAAAAAGAGAGAAAGAGAGATGGACCACTCACTAAAGCTAGACTGGAACCTCAACTGAGAAAGTAAACATTATTAGCTTAATAACATTTTCAATTAGCTTTAACCCTTCTAACCAGATGCTAATGGAACATGAAGCTCAAAAAATTAATTAGAAAAATAATTTGTAATTACAATATGGCCCTAAAAGGGGCCTCACAGGCCCAGACATGAAGGATGGTGGTCTCCATTTGGCCTCGTTTTTCTTCAATTTCCATCACCGGCCACCCATGCATGCAGCCTAAGCGCGGAGATCTACTCCATCTTTCTCAGTCTGTGGGCTGTGTGTGTGTGTGTGTGTGTGTGTGTGTGTGTGTGTGTGTGTGTGTGTGTGTGTGTGTGTGTGCGCGTGTGTGTGTGCTGTTTCCTGAGATGCTCATTAGTGACTACCTCCAGCCCGCTACCAGTTTGCTGATAAGGGACATTACGCTCGGTCACATGGTAGACTCTCTGCAAACTCTGTTGTAATTATTCCATGTTGCAGAGCACTTCTGTTTGTGTCGAGGTTAGTGGTGTGAGTACAGACTGATGCTTGTCGCATGTGTGAGTTTGCACCTCTGTGGTATTTAGTCCTCGTTGCAGATTGCCTTTTCTCTGTACGGAGGTTTGTTACAGACTGATGTTTGTGGTATGCGTGTGGTATGAGGAATGTGAGCATGTTGTTACGGTACGAGGAACTCCAGAAGCTAAGCTGCCATCTCCTTTGATGTGCTCCAGTGTGTGTCAGCCGCGTGGCTTTTTGGCGTGTTCTTCTCCCCTGCCTTTCATGTGAGGCATACATCCCATATGTTGTATGTTTCAGTGGACCAGATATGATCGTAATTAAAGGCGTGTATCATTCCATATGTTGTATGTTTCAGTGGACCAGATATGATCGTAATTAAAGGCGTGTATCTGCCGTATGTAAACCATCAGATGAATTGGATGTGTAAAGGTTACGGCAATATCTGTTAGGGAATATTTACGTTTGTGTTCCTTTGATTGAAAAAATCAAATGTCGCACGATGTTGTTTGCGTAGTGAGTGATCAAACATCTTCCAGTGATGGTTGGTGCATGGGTTCATTTCCTGTGGTTCATAAGTGTGACGTTGTGGTGCGACCGCACCGGAACGGCACACTCCAGCCCCGTATGCGCGACAGCTAACCAACACACAACGCACACCAACACCGTATTTGCATGCACACCCACACACAAACACACAAAGATGCACCCACCTGATTAAACACATTTGAAAAAGAGTAGGCTAGTACACCAATCTTGGTTTCTACCATTCATTCAAGTGAACTAAGCTGGTGCACCAACTGACTTTCATGGAATGGATAAATGGATTACCGACAGGTTGGATGTTCGAGTCATAGATATATATAAAGGCTAGATGTCTCGTCCAATGGAGTGGAACGTCCGCACATGGCGGCCATCTTGCCCCGGTCAGTTCGCTCACCCATAACATTGTGTTGGTATTGGTATGTACTTTTTAAATAACCATAACTTGCTCAATTTTCAACGGATTTACAAATGGTTTGGTTTCTTACAAACGTTATTAATGTGGTTATAATTCAGTGTCATAACTACATCTCTGACGTTTATAACAAACCAACCCGTTTAAAAATCGGTTGAAAATTGAGCAAGTTATGGTTATTTAAAAAGTACATACCAATACCAACACAATGTTATGGGTGAGCGAACTGACCGGGGCAAGATGGCCGCCATGTGCGGACGTTCGACTCCGTTGGCCGGCAACGCGGACGAGACATCTAGCCTTTATATATATCTATGGTTCGAGTCCTCAGCTAGCTGGTGTGTTCGAAGCAAGCCCCCGCCTGAAACACAGAACAGTAATTTTGGTTCCTAGCTTAATTGCACTGCTTATTCCTTTGAATGGCAGAAGGGACACTGGAAATGTTCGGGGCCAGACCACTTTGATGAGGTGTTTTTTTTACCTGGAAAAGGTGATTATTTATTACATGGTTATTTCTTTGTTGTTTTGGCATATGTTTCAGGGTCTGTCTTGTCATCTGTGTATTGTTTGATTTTTGTGTCTACCCCTTTTCTTTTAGAAAAGGTGCTGGGCACCTCTTATATGTATTCATTGTTCTGTCTAGGGGGAGTCTTGTCTTGTCAGGAATGTGCATATATATGTAGACCTTGGTACTGCTGATTGTTGTCCTCTGTTTTTTTGAGAGGCTTAGCAGGTTTTTACTTATTTAGACTGCTGAATGTTGTCCTCTGCATACTTAGAGGCATAGCAGGTGTTATAGAGGCTGCTGATTGTTGTCCTCTACATATAGAGAGGCTTAGCAGGTTTTCTAGACATTATTGAAGAGATTAATAAAAGCATATCACTAAGAACCCTCACTCTGTCGCTGAGCTTTTTGGCCAAACCCACGTATTGATGCTTACCCAAGACTCGGTCCGTCACAATAACAGTCTTACACTAGAGGTACATTTCAAATTAGCAAAGAAAGGCAAACATTCGGACACATTTTTCGTTTGCCTTTAATTTGCTGCGAACGATTGCAAACACACGAAAAAGACGTCAGGAGGTGATTCTCGGGCAAACATACACGGACGCTGGATTTAAGGGTTTATCGTTTCAATTAAACAATTCTGAATGTTTACACAAAAACGTCCAAATTGAAAAGTTGAAAAGAAAACGTTTGAACGTTTGAACACACCTTTGGTCTCGTATTCCTGTTTGCTCATCTGATATAGCAAGAGGCTCACCACGCCAAGGCCATGGGTCTCAGACCTAAGGGAGTTCACGTGCTGAGGAAACCCTGTACTGTGAAGATGAAATCATTGGCTCAATGGGTACACACAAGGTAAATAGATAGAAGGACAGAGTACTTTATTGATCCCAGAGGGAAATTGCAGATGTGACTCTAAAAGGAAATATGACTTTAAACTTTTTTTCACTCCAACCCAGCGAGTGCAGTGGAAATAATAAAAATGCTGCACCCTGCACCCTTAATTGCATTGACATTTCCAAAACCATATTTGTTTCATCGAGTTCCTCACCTCCATGTCGACCTGCGTTGTCACTCTCTTTATTTCCCCCTGGACCTCTGATCTCCGCCTGCCTGATCTCCCCGCCTGACCCCACCTGTCTGCGCCCGTCACGGCAGACATGAACAGCTGTCTTTCTGCCAATAGACTTGCCATGCAAAGACCAAAAATGACACATTTGGCAATGATAACAGACAGTTAGATGCTATATTTGATGACATCTTACTGTAAAAGCTTAGGTGAATGACAGGTGTGTTTATGTCACCTTCAAATGACGAAGTACCATCAAAATGAAACTGAAGATGTTAGTAAAACATGCTCGTCTATTAATGAAAAAGTCTTTAAAATGGCAAAAAAAATGCATAATGTGACTTTTAAAAGCAGGTTGACTAAAACTGGTTCAACTTCTTTGTGTTAAAATCACCAAAAAGTTTATTTCACAGTCACGGAAACCAAAGCTCTTATCCGGTTTCTTGGCCATGTAATTATTCAGCGTTTTGTCTCTCAGATGGTGGACACACGGGGAGCGTACTCGAGTCAGGGGTTGCCTGCGCTCATGATCACGCTCATGTTCGTGTTCATGCCGGGCTCCTGTGAGGATGCCTTCAAATGTACTTTTTTATGTTGCAGTCATTAATATTTTACAGACTGTAATAGGACTTGAGCCCAGGGATGGGACTGGCACTATGATTACGCCACCCATTCTCATTAAAACTCTATCTGATTAGTGTTCGCTTCGAAACAGAGGAAGGGGGCGCGGGCAGGCGGGGCGGGCAGGAGGGGGGGGAAGCGGGGGCAGCCCAATGCTTTGGTAATAGTTTTGTACTAATTAAAGAATTACATTACAGGGGCTTTTCTAACAGGCCTGGGCTAACCTCCCCCCTCCACCCCCACCTCAATCTCCATCCGCCCCCCTCCCTAACCAAACCCCCCCCCCCCCCCCCCCCCTACCCTTTCTCTTCTCTCCTTTGTTTACCTACGTCTAATCCCTCCTTTTTTCAATCAAACGCCGGGCCTACACAAACCTCCATCACAGGAACCAGCCAGTGATGAGGGAGCAGCCCTTTTTATTAGAAGCCTGCCAACAGTTTGCACAGAGAGAGAGAAAGAGAGAGAGGGAGAGAGAGAAATAGAGAAAGAGAGTGAGCGAGACAGAGAGAGAGAGAGAATGTGTGTGAAAGAGAGAGAGAGAAAGAGAGCTTGAAAGTTTGAGAGAAATGGAGAGAGAAAGGGAGTGAGAGAGAGAGAGAAAATGTGTGTGAAAGAGAGAGAGAGAGAGACAGAGAGAGAGAATATGTGTAAAAGAGAGAGAGAAAGAAAGATGTGTTCAAATGGCCTGAGCACCGTGAAATGATATTGCCAATACACGCTTGTCACTCCCCACTGGCTAAATCTCTGTGCTTCGTAAGCACCTGTGTGTGTGTGTGTGTGTGTGTGTGTGTGTGTGTGTGTGTGTGTGTGTGAGAGAGTGTGTGTGTGTGTGCGCGTGTGTGTCCCATCTCGTTGGGGTAATCAAGCTGCGGTGTTGTTGCGATGCATTACCCAGTCATTCTGTCATCTCTTTACAAGTGTCTTCACAAGGCCTCTGTTTTGTTTTGCTTCTCCAACTCCTGTTCCTGAGTGTGGCAGAGGATGGGTGATTGCACCGCGGGCACGAGGGGATGGCAGCGGCAGTTGTTTGTGCATGCATGGGCAATTTGATCCTCTTATTACTAGCGGCAAACTAGTAGTGTTGGTGTGTGATGGAATCTTTCAGCATCTTCTCCTGGGCGATGGTTTTCTTCAGACCCCTGGCTTACTTCCGAGACACACACAGCCACACACACACACACACACACTGCCACACCACGTGACTGAGAAGAAGAGGGGGTTTGTAGCGCGGTGTGGGGGTATTGATGATACAGGGGTTTTGTTCAGATCACCCTGATCTCTCCTGTGGTTTCTTTATGTTTTGTTGAGGGTGTGGGGTTAAGACAGAAGCTTGGCTTAAACTTGTGCAAACTCAATGACGCAAAGACAGAAGAACAGGTCAAAAAATAATACACGTGTTATCAGTGACATATTCATAGTTTTGGTAATTGCTATGTCAAGTGTCTTCATTTTTTTCTTATTAGGATGTGACATTATAAAAGCTCCCATGACAATTACTGATAATGGTAGAATGACAAAGTCATCTCAGTCACCGCCAATGACAGCCAATGACAGGATGTTTTATGTCCCATGACACTCTGAAATTATGACCCAGGGTCCAGGAGTGCAAAGCTACTCGTTCACAGAATCATTTAGTCTCACTATGGAAGAATATCATGACCAAATAGTTTTTCTGTATTATTATATATATAATATATTATTATTATCATGACCAAATAGTTATTCTGAACAAATGAACACAACTCTGAGCAGCGATAAGGTCTGCATGAGATGTGTTTTTGCTCTCTGTGAAGCGAGTGAGCATGCTGACGACCAAAGGACAGACAGAGTGGTGACCTTTCCGTATGTCTGACATCCCCTGCCTGTTCTCCTGATTGGCACCCCGAGACCTTTTAGGCCAAGCACTTGGATTAGTGACACAACAGCAAGTTCACTCAGTGTAAGTGGTAAACCTCCTAATAGAAGAGACCCATTGCTTCATTCACTTAGCAAAGCAAAGCCACGTGGCTCTAATATTAGGAGGTTTTAGGAGTTAATTTACCCAGGTTTGTCACTAAACCACATACTTGGAATAACCCCCTGCTGTTGTTGTTGTCGTTGTTGTTATTGTTGTTGTTATTGTTGTCTTCCATCCCCCTCCTCAAACAGCCCATTCTAGAATCCTCCGCCCTGACACATGCTCAGTCTTTGCAAACATCCTAATCTCCTAATCTATCAGACAGTCAAGCAGGTTCTGATGTCGGGTGGGTGGGATGTTTAGGCTCATGTTGACACCTTCTGGGGATTCCTGAGGGAAAGGTAATAAAGGATGTTAATAAATGAACACACATTCCCACTATTGCCTCGGATATCCTAGGAAGATCCGTTTAGGATCCAGCATCCGTGTAGGTAACGGTGAACAACAGAAGACTGCAGGTGGAGTATGTGACTTGCAGTGACTGGCTCACAGTGTGCTGTTAAGAGGGAGCCTTTCATGTAGTAGCAAATGTTCTATATGATAAAGCACCAGGCCCTATTTGTTGTGCTCTGTGTTTTTTGTTTCAAAATGACAGTTTTTTTGGTCCACCATGGGGAAGAATATACTTGAGGTGGACTTAAACATGGCCCTCTTTCTGATTGTGTGTGTTTTCCACAAGATGAGAGATAGAACATTCAAAATAGCCAGCTATTACAAATAACAGAGCTGAAATGATGACCATATGGCGGTTTGGAGAAGTGTTCCTGTCTCCAGATACCATTACCATGTGAATTACACATAAACAGTTTTTCCCACATATTTTTGTTGTTCGCTTTCAAATAGACGTAAACAAAGATGCAAAAAAAACGCCACATCAAAACAAATGGGAGTTGTTATGTCCCTATGGAAACCTACTATGATCTGGCCAATTTGTTCACGGACCTCCGAACAAACCCTCCTGCCTCCTGCTCGTAAGTGCAGATGAGGAGAATTCAACTCTTTTTCACACTTTCTCAATTGCTTTCAAAGACTCTATTATGTATGTCGTGTGCGATCTATATTTTAGATTCAATCCGAACAATACATTTTCATCTCCGGCATTTTCCACGCTTGTGGTATTTCTCCTTTTTTTTCTCACTTTCAGCAGGCCATTTTGGAGATAATGTACTTGCCAATACTATCCGCGAGACAGCTGGTGGGTCATTAGGTTCTTCTTCCTGGAAGGTTGACATAATCAAATTTCCATCTCTGCAGCTCCAGTCGGTTCCTCCATGTTGTGTCAGAGCGGCCGTCTGTTGCAGTCGCTTCAATGAGTTCCTTCTCTCTGGAGAGGAAACTCTCCTGTGATGTTTCATTTTCATTCCCTCGTGATATCTAAGTGGTTTAGAGTATTAATGTAACTAGGGACCAATATTACTATTTGTTCCCAGCTTGTGAGGTTCTACAGGAAGGTGGCGATTGAGTTTGGTCTTCCTCTTCCCCCCCCCCCCCCCCCCCCCCTCCTGCTGATGCAGAGTTGGTCCATGTCCACTGTCTATCACCCAAAAGTGTGAATTCCTTGTTGGAGCGCCTCTCCACTGTCCCACGCGTCACTGGTGACAGCACATATGTTTGCTCCCTACTCCCTGCTGTCTACCCCCCCCCCCTCCCCCTCCTCCCCCTCCTCCCCTCCCTCTACACCTGTCAATATGTCTGCAGCACTCATCTGAGGAGGGAAGGGAAAGGGAAAAGAAGGGGAAAGCAGGGAAAAAAGGATCTTTCACCAGATGACGAGCCCGAGCGCTGGCTCGATCACAGATCCGCCGGCCCAGCCGGGCGCGATGTGCGGGAGGAGAGGAGAGGAGAGGAGAGCTGCTCATTACTGTCGAGCGGAGACACATAAATACACATGCAGCTGTTTATCCAGACGCCTCGCTGGCAGCCGCGCCGCTAGCAGACTGTCCGTCCCTGGCCGGAGACATGGGGGCCGACAGACAGACAGATGGAGTGTGAGCTGCCCTCTTGGTCCCCTTCTCATGGCAATGACAGGGATGGATGGAGCAGCTTTTTATTATTTTTCTTTGAGGGGGGAGGGGGGGGGGGGCAGTTAGGAAGAGATTCATCATCACTCCTCGTGTAATGCAGTTACTCACATCCAGCACTCACATCCGTCTGATTTTTGCAGAGGAAATGGAGCTTAATTGTTAGCAGATGCTGTTCTGTGTTTTTCAGTGTAAGTAATTATCAGTCAAACTCCTTTGGCATACAGTATGAACGACAGAGTAGGGGCTGTGTTAGAAGGCCACCCTCCTCTTGACTGTCATCAGTCGAAACATGTGCGAGAGAATCTTGAAACTCACATGAACCTTTTTAGACATCATTTTGACATTAATTAACAGTTGCTTTTTTTTTCACCTTTCCCAGCCGTGCCTGTGCAGAATATGCCAGTGGTGAATGAATGACTGGAGCTCAGAGAGAAGAGGCACAGTCTCTGTGATTCCACTCTGCATCTCTGCTGTCTGGAGCTGGCTGGAGCAGAGGCACAGGAAGCAGAGCCCGGCTGCCGGGGGGGAGGAGGATTGGCAGAGGAGGGCTAAGCGTTCCATGGATCTGTGCGGTAAACGAATGTGCCGGGATCGGGAGGCCAATGGCCCTGCAAGCTGTCTCTTTGGCCGGCGGCGAGCGGGAGCGGGAGCGGGAGCGGGCACAGCCCTGAGTCAGTGGGGGCTGATGGCACAGAACTGCAACACCTGCTTAATCTCGTTCCAGGGTCTATAAAAATGCATGCGAGTGCGGATCCCTAACGTCCAATTCCTACGGTTGTGGTTCGAGCCGGCAACAATGGAGCAGGGTGATGAGATTAACGCCTCTAACGGCTCTGGATACCGCAGGCTGTGGTGGGTTCACACAAAAAGGTAATGTCATTAGGGGAGGATGTGGCAACCACCAGGCAATGGTACCAATGAATTGTACACCTGCTTCCACTAATTGCCTAAATGAAGTCTTTCGAAAGCCAACTGCAGGTATAATATAACAAAAAATCATAGAGGATTAAACTCATACATCTGGTGGCTTTGTGTGCTTCAGTCTAACTCTAAATCAGTTTCTGGTCAGTTTAATAAAGCACAACCATTAAACCCGAGTTCTATTTTGTCGCAGATAACTTGACTCCCCTTCAACCATACTGATGTTCACAGAATCTCTCCCGACTACTAATATCCACATCAAACACTGGGCAAAAAGTTGATTACATAAACATGCCCTGTGTGAGACTCTGCTTGTTGTGGGTTTAATGCATAATGCAAATCCTTTTTTTCGGCAGGCTTTGCCACTGGCTTTTATTTATTCATTTTGCAACAGATTACGCAGTTCTCATAATCCATCGGGGCTTCATTGTCTTGACTACATTCAATTGAGCAAATGCTTACCACTGTAAGAAGCCAAATGATTAAGGAACCCTTCAGAGACGTGTGGATCTGTTAGACTGCGGGATGGGCCAGGGTCGGCTCTGATGCTCCAAACGGGTTAGCATACAGTCGCCTGACCTTGATGAGACACCAGGGCATGTTAGCTCCCGCTAGCGCTGTCTGTTTAATCTCTGCATGGTTTGCCAGACAGGTGGGCCTATTTGGTGCAGCCTGTCCTCAGTTTAAACCCACCAAACAAGAGCTACTTTGAAGTGTGCATCTATTTACATTTATTGGGTTCTTTGTAGATTCTCTACAGCGTGTATCATTTTGTTTATTCAAATAATGCCTATGATGTACAAAGATTCAATGCCCTCCTTTGTGGCCGCATGGAAAGTGTTTTAATATGTCTTAATAATGCAATTTGAAAGTGTCTTTTAGTTTATTTCCCATGGATGAATCCTTCCTGACGTGTGTGAAGCAGCCAGCTACGCTTTGAGAGTTTCCTGACGACATTCACCAGTTCACCTTTAAGTCAGTATGAATTCTCATCCTTTGAGTCATCAGCGTGTTTCTTTAATTTCTGCTCTGATCTGCTTGTAATGGCGTGTGGCACCTCATGGGGCTTCTGGGAAAAAAAGAAGAAAATAAAAAAAACGAAGGACCAGTGAATCACATCTTCCTTAACTTTGATGTCAAAGTGACAGGAGGAACTTAAAGAAAAGAAAACCTTCTGAGTATTTGCCGGTTGTCTCTTTTTAATGTGTTTATGTCAAAGAGCTTTATTTTTAGGAGCAGATCAAAACATCTCTTATCCTCGTGGGAGATTATCATGATTGTTCTTTTTGCTGGGTATAAAAACGCCACCTTTTCTAAAGAAATGCGCAGAACAACAACAGCTCCCAGCAGGCTGGTTTCGCTGCATACATTTCTGTGGTCTGTTGTCAGTTCCTGCGATGTGTGAGGCAACATCACATACCATGCTGTCGCTAGCCGTGCCGTCGCTAGGCCCTCTTCTTCCCTGTTCTCTCCCTTAATAGAGAACACCGTCAGCATCCAATACTCTGACTCACAGGAAACTGGATTGTCTCTCTTTTTTGTGGCATTAGCAATTACTGGCAGAATCCAAAGGTCAAGAGATGTCTTTGAAATGCTGCTCGGTTTCTTCCGCCCCGATGGTCCCTGAGAAATGTCATCTAACTTTTCTTTTTTTTTTTTCTTCACAGCACATCGCAGAGGAGGAGGAGAAGAAGAAGAGAAGGCCTACCTCTTAGCTGTGTAGTGAGGCCACGTGTCACACACACACACACACACACACACACACACACACACACACACACGCCTCCTCACCTGACCTTGGCTGGACGTCGTGCCTCGGTACCTGCAAGCGCTCGTTTTCCGAGTCGCTAACTATATCTTTGGAACAGGTTTGCAAACAGTCGGGGAGGCTCCGCAACACCACGGAAGCACTACTCAGCAGCACCTGTTTGCCTCGTTAATATCTGGCTTCTCTGAACACGTGACATTTCTGAGTACTTTCACAGGACTATTTATCTCCATTACTCTTTGACTTCCCAAGTCCCTGTTTGGATTTACTTAATCAAAAATGGCTGATAAAAATCTAAATTACTCAAGCTCCCCTCCATGATAAAAAAAGCAGTCACTCACATGTTGCAGCAGACAATGCAATCTTGGCTGTGGTCATAAATTAATTACTGAATCAGCAAACTGCTTCTTTCTCTGTTGGCAGATAACTGAATAAATTGAATTACCGTTAAGAGAAATATGTGCCGTAAGCAGAAGCTGTATCGCATCCCACACTAGCAATGTTTTTAGAGTTCCTCTCAAATCAAGCCACAGACATGACAGATGACGCTGGTTACTTGTTCTGAAAGAAAAGCATGCACCTTAGAGACATTCTTTAATAAGATAAAAAAAGCACACTTTTTCTTTTCATATCTGATTTAGTTCTGGCGCAGTAGGACTTAAGAGACACTGTGAGTTCTAATATTGAAGTGCCTCTCGTCCCTGGAGAACCGCTAATAGGGGGCAGGCATCACAGTGGAGGCAGAACTGTTAGTGCAGGCACTTTTTTTGGCCACCCGGTGTCTTTCGCCATAGGGGCCTTGCAAATGGGGTTGCAGCGCGTATGAAGTGGGTAATAGTACGGCATGGGTCCTCTAATTCCTCCCTCTAATTTACTTCGCCCCCACTAAGCTAAGGCCCTGACTCATTCATCACCATTAGAATGTGCACAACCAACCACATCCTGGCCGTATAGAGACATCAGCTATACCACCCCCCACCCCCCCATAAACACACACACACATACACACACACACACACACACACACACACACACACACACACACACAAGACAAGAATGCTGAATTATTTAGCAAGAGTTTTATATATAGAGAGACTACAGAAGTGGGTAATCCCTCTGATGGTCTCAGTTCTTAGAAATTGTTTCTTGAAAGAGAGAGCAAAAGCCTTCTTTCTCTACTTAAACCCTTATGTTATGGTTTCAAGTCTGAAGAAGACGAGAGGAGAGGAGAATATGCATTGAGTGCTTCCCCTAAGTTGAGACACATGTACTGTGAGTTGTCAACTGAATTAAAGATGGTACTCATAGATGTGCTCATTAATATTGAAATGACAGCGGGCACAAGACAAACCAATGTGGATTTTATATGAACGATTTAATGTCTGTGGGTTTGACAATGTTCTCCCTTCACTTTAATGCATATTAATTTTTTTTTTTCGTCTGGGCATTTTCGGGGAGGAAAATAATGCTCGGAGAGTAATTACTTTGAAATTCTGTCAGCGGGCAAATTCATTCTGAGCCATTTACAGTGCAGAATGGATCATGACTTCGTAATGCGTGTGTTCATTTATTTCCTGAGCTATGGCACAGAATATGGAGCCTGCCTTACAAATGGGATTTTGTTGTTGTTTATGAACAAAATTCCTAATCTCTCAAAGGCATTTTTTTTTGTGTAACCTGCAAAGCACCAACTCTTCTCTTTTTCAACATTGTGGATTTTGACGTATAATTACTGCCTGCTGATTTTTGCTGTTTGGTTAAATTGATTAGCTCATTACAGCTCTTTTTATACTTTCTACTTCAAAGAAAGATTATGACTATTTGCATCCAAATCTCTTTCTGTTGATAACACACACACACAAACACACACACACACACACACACACACACACACACACACACAATTTCGCATAACATCTCATCTGCATCACCCTCAGTATATAACTACATAATTGATGGATCGGTACTGTGAGTATTCATTGGGTTCCAGTGAAGCACACTCTATCCCTCGCCTGTTTGATGGGGGGGCGGGGGGGCATCTGCATAGTCTTATTTCCTCACTGCCCCATTCATCAGTATGGGCTTTTGTTTGCGCCCACCACTGTGCTTCCATTTCACAGGGAGGGAAAAAAACGTCCTGATAAGCTGCCATAGCCATAGAGTGGGAAGAACAATGCTGGGCCGAGGTGCACGCTTTGCTTGGCACGTGAAGTATGGGCGGCGTGGCTGATTGAAATGTGTGCCCTTTTCACTCCGCACTCTGATGGCAGCTGGAGAGTGCCATTGGAGCTGGGGAGACTCATTTGAAACAGTGTGTGTGTGTGTGTGTGTGTGTGTGTGTGTGTGTGTGTGTGTGTGTGCGTGTGTGTGTGTGTGTGTGTGTGTGTGTGTATGTGAGAGAGACAGAGTCTGTGTATGAGAGAGAAAGATGTTTGTGTGTGTGTGTGTGTATGTATCTGAGGGAGAGAATGAGAGAGAGAAAGTGCGTATGCACATGTGTGTGTTTGTGTGTGTGTTTGTGTGTGTGTGTGTGTGTGTGTGTGTGTGTGTGTGCATGTGTGTATACATCAATGTCCAGACATGTCTGTTTACAGTAAATATTAAAGTGTTTACGTGTATGTGAGAATGTATCTGTCTGTGAGAACACAGCAGAGGCCAGTGCACAAACACACACACACACACTTACACATACACATACTCACACACAAATGTCTTGATCGGCGTCGCTCTGAGCCTATCCTTCACACTCCCCTCTTCTCCCCTCCTGCCTGTGTCCACACACACACACACACTCACACACTCTCAGCAGTAGAGCTGGTGTAATTGGCTTGGTTTACACCTCCTTAAGAGCAAATCGAAGCCGGCCAGATGCCGAGCCTCATCCACGCCGCCCAGCCGCACGGCAGACAGCGGGGGGGGGGTATCTCGTTTGAAATGCATAGTGTGTGCACACTGTCTGTTGTCTCTGCTTTATTCGGGGGGGTGGGGGGGGTCAGGCACAGAGGCAGACGAGCCGGGGGCATTTGGGGAGGCGGGTGGGCGAGGGTGGGGGGAGCGGGTGGGGGTAGCGGGGTGTTGTCTGTTTGAACAGCTTTCGGAACGGATCCTCAGAAAAGCCTCTGTGTTCTGCTAGATTAATGCGAACAACACGGCGGCACTGGGGAGTCCCTGGACGCTAGCGGTAAGTAAGCAAACACGCTCCTCTGCTCCTCTCCGCTCCGCTGCTGTGGCTCTGAGCTGGTGGCGTGATTCTGTCAAGTGTGCTCAGAGATGCATAAAACATATGTAGGGTTCGGGGCGGACGGGACTCACCTGGGAGGTGCCATTTTGAAAATTTTGATTTTCTAGTTTTTTTTTTTTTTGCTTTGTTTTTTCATAACAAGACTCCTTCTTTAATGTCATCACCTTGCTTCACCAAGTAGAGTAATGCTCAACCTGTAAGCATACATTTGTAATACCCATACAAAACAACTGCCAGTTGTCTTTGTTAAACATAATACTTTTGTATTTGTATTTGAAATATTTGAACATCATATTTGAAAATGCTTGATATCATTACAGATCATGTCTATTGTCCCTGCTATCCTTACACAATATGGACTTATCACTCGATTGGGTAACACTTTACTGAAACCCAGTATTCATAAAGCATTATAAACACATTAATAAAGGGTTATAAAGTATTCATAATGCATCATAATGATGGACATAAGTCTATATAACTATTTGTACATACTAGTGACTGCACTCATAAAACGTTATAGTAGTAGTCTGTCATAGTATAAGCCCTGTGACGCCCACCTGTGCCTAGTTCAGGCTTGGCCCTGCCAGTGCACGGGCAGGGGCAGAACCTGAGCCTAAGTGCTTTATTGTCTGCACCTGTATTTAGGGTGGGGCTATAATAGGGTTTCTCTCTCTCTCTCATTTAGGCACTTCTCTTCGGTTCTTGTAGGCACTATTTTGATATTCTCTCTCACGCTTTGGTTTCTTTCTCAATCTGTCCCCCTTTCTATTTCTTTAACTCTCACTTTCTCATTCATTTACCTAACAAACTCATGCATTCATTCACCCATTCATGCACGACATTGAACATTACCTTTTTCATACCCCTATTTGATTGATTATTGATATTGGTACAAATAAATGCTTATTATTGAATTTGAACTGTCTTGTGTCTTGTCCCTCATTATGTGATGTAACCCTAAACGAGTCTGCCGTTACAGCCCTTACAGCTTAAAGCATCAGAATGCGTAATAAAGCCTCTTTTACCTCTTGATTATGGCACTGATGACATCTTGGCCTTATGCTGTTTATTCACCCAATGGTGTTTATGGGACTCCAGACAAGCTTTCACGTTAATAGTTGTGTATGGCTTATACTACAGTCATTAAAGATGTGAATTACAAGCACAAAACCCGTTGCCAATGGCAGCATTCATTAATGGGGTGGCCCATTCAAATCAATGCAACTTTTTGCAACATTCTGAGGACCCGTATTAAATAATGTTGTTACAAGATGTTCTTAGGGTTGGGGTCATGATTCATTTAGAGTTTAGATTTAGTGACATATAATACAACATGTCATAACACACAATGGACACATAATGGAATACCACCAGGAGTAAAGTAGTGGAGGCATAATGACACAATTCACCCATGAATGAATGAATGAATGATGTGGAGGGACACAGAAATGAATGAATGAATGAATGAATGAATGAATGAATGAATGACGTGGAGGGACACTGGTGCAGATCAGAAATGAATGAATGAATGAATGAATGAATGATGTGGAGGGACACAGAAATGAATGAATGAATGAATGAATGAATGAATGAATGATGTGAGGGACACTGGTGCAGATCAGAAATGAATGAATGAATGAATGAATGAATGATGTGAGGGACACTGTTGCAGATCAGAAATGAATGAATGAATGAATGAATGAATGATGTGAGGGACACTGGTGCAGATCAGAAATGAATGAATGAATGATGTGGAGGGACACTGGTGCAGATCAGAAATGAATGAATGAATGAATGAATGAATGATGTGGAGGGACACTGGTGCAGATCAGAAGACAGATAGAAGAAGGTAAGTGAAAGGGCTCTCCAAGCGTGTGTCGAAATCGTGGCTGAAAAGCAGCATCCAACTATGTGTACCTGAAACCCAGAAAAAAAGTCCTCTTGTTGTGTGTGAGAGACGGAGTAAAATGTCTGCCGTGAAACAAACAGCTGGGATGGATGTGTGTAATTTAGACGCCTCTGCAGAGAGAAACACCGGTTGGCGAGAGAGAAGGAGAGAGAGAGAGAGAGAGAGAGAGAGAGAGAGAGAGAGACAGGAGGAGGGGGCGGGGGCGGGTGGGCTGAGAAAAATAGTACAATTTCATTGCCTGCCTCTGCCTTGGGGTGGGTGGGGTGGGGTGGGGGGCATTGCCTGCCTCTGCCTCTGCCTTGTTCTGCCGGCTCCCAGTGTGATTAATGCCGGCTTCAGGACCCTTTACCCTTTCTGATAGATTTATGGACTTCACGGTACAATAACTTAGTGTTTCCATGTCCATTAATTTTCCTTACATTGATATTTGTCGCAAGAGGACTCCCACTCAACCCCCCCCCGCGCAGCCCCCCCAGCCCCTCACCCCTCCACCCCCTACAGCCTTCCCATATTCCCCATCAGCGCAGGTATCCCTGATTTGATTGGTGATCAATCCATCAACTCCCACATTAGGGGAGAGCAGAGTTGGTCCAACGAATTAATGTCACGCAGGAACCAGTGATAGCAAAACAAAACGAGGGCTCAACCCCGTCGAGGGTTTGCAGAGTGAGGGACAACACAGGTTCTCCGTCCCCATGGAAATCAATGTGTTTGCTTTTCTGCTGAGGCCCCCGATGTAGTCACTGTGAAAATGTCCACGCACTGTAAGTCACTTAAGCACAGAGTCTGCTGCATTAGCATAATATGGAACTTCAGATTGTGTATGCACAGCACATATGAAAACTGTTTTGGAATGTATATAATTACTTTCACTATGAATAATGCAGGCCCCTTTTTTTCTTTTATTCTCATCAAATCTCTTTTTTTGTGCATATACTATACATATATTTCATATGTATTTCCCTGAAAGACATTGGCTCTAGTCTATAACATCCCCTGACGTTAACCCCGTAAACACGGGAAGCCACATTTGTCAGCGTTCCTGACCTTTCACCTTGGAAAGCCTGCGTCCCATTGGCTGGCTGAAGAGGCAGGGGCACTCTGGAACTACTTAGTGCAACCATCAGCTCTGGTTAGGATCAGACGTCCTGGAGGATCAGAGGTGTTGCCCAGGGTGACAGGAGTCCCCTTCACTCTCACTCCCAAGCCTCTTTGTTTTGTTTTTGTTGTTTTTTTTGTTGTTTTTTTTTTTTTTTTACACTCAATACCACAGGGAAAGTAATGCTCTTCCTGGTTCCTGAAGGAGAGCAGTTGAATTAGTAATTAATGGAAGAGTAATATTAAGTCAAGCTTGATTCAAACATTAGTATTTTTCAAGTTATTTATGTGTACGGTTTAACATACTCCTAGTGACTGTTTTGTATGCATGGTTTAACATTTCAGTCCAGTTTTGGGACAAATGCGGGTACATATATTGTCCTCTTTAAAAAAGACAAAGGAAAACAGATATTTAAAATCATGTCACACTTAATATGCTCTGGCAAAAGAAAAGAAAAAACAATTATATATGCATAAAGGAAAAAAGAGATTCCTCATCATATGCAAACACCCTGTGTATCTCTGGTGTCTCCTACTTCAGGCAAGAAGAGCTTGCGGAGCTACAAGACTATCAGAAATATTGTGTTTTCACCCTGTATGTCTGAATACATCATAACTGCAGGGCAGAGGAGACATTTTCCATCTTCAAAAACAAGAACTACACATTTAACTTTTAAGTAAAATAATCA
>NC_045155.1:29133576-29151076 GCF_900700415.2 Clupea harengus
GAAGAGAACAGAACAGAACAAAAGAAAACAGAACAGAACAGAACAGAACAGAGCAAAGAATTAGCAGAGCAGGTTTCCATGATGTCACTACAGTGATGTATGACACAGCTGCCTGCCCTCCGGACGCTGCCCCCTCCCTCTGCCCCCCTCCTCTGCCCCCCTCCCTCTACCCCCTCCGTAATCAGACCGGGGCAATAACACAGCCTTCCGCTTCACCGCCCCTGACTGACACGCCGATGTGTGTGTTTGACACACAGGCAGGCTGTGCCGCTGGGTCGAGCCACAGAATGAGGGACTTAAGGTGAAGGCAGATCAGCCCTGGTAGGGGTGATCACTTATTGTTTCAGACCCGGAGCGCTGTCCCATTGTGAGCCGCCAGCGTACGTTTGTATATCGACCAAGACAGACGAGAAAAAAAGAAAGAAAAAAAAAACATAGCGAAATGAAGATGGAGGGAGAATCAATGCTTAGTGAAAGATGGCTGTTTCATTGTGACCGACCCATTAATGCTTCACGAGCCTGTGGAGACTGCCCTCGTCTCTTCCTCTGCGTCTTTGCCGAACTTCACAACTTCTCTCATACTCCCAGTTCTCTCTTACTCACAGTCCTGCGTGTCCAGATATAGAGACCCGAGAGCAGCCACCGTAACAGCCTTGTTAGCTGGGTAGCTGAGCACATCCAAATCGTTCCATGAAGCAGAAATGGAGGAGAGGGGGAGACGAGCGACTGAAAGAGACAGATAGACAGAGAGAGAGAGAGAGAGAGAGAAAGAGAGATAGAGCCGGATGAAGAGAAAAATGTAAGAGTTAGTCGACTCTCAAAAATAGCTCTGCTCATCTTCGGCCCCTGGAATGGCAGGGCTGGGAGGGAGGCTCAGTGGTATTGATTCTAATGGCCATTTGTTAAAAACCCTGCTATCGACCCCCTCGCTCACAACAAAAGCTCGAGAAGAAAAAACAAAAACCCGAACTCTGCAAATCCTCTGCACGGCTGTTGAGTGCTCCGCTCCCCTCAATAATTTATATACCTTTACCATTTTTCTATTTGCCCTCTTTCCTGCGACTTTCATTTTTAACAAAGAGAGAGAGAGAGAGAGAGAGAGAGAGAGGGAGAGGGAGAGAGGGAGAGAGTTAGCACTGCAGCAGGTGGTGCATTAGTGTTTGTGTTGTACGCTTCTTAGCTGCGCTGCTAGTCATTTCTATGCAGGCGGCGTATGGGCAAACTAATGCCTGATAATCAGGCTTGGGGGGGACTTAAGCAGAATTGCAACCGGCGGAAAGTTCAACACTGATTGATTGCCCTTCCAGAAAGCCCTGGTTTGGCTAACCCTCTTAAGCAAATTTCACACATCCTGAGTGTGTCCGTCGTTCTCCCCCTACCCACCTCATCATCGAGGAGGAAATGGCCGGGATTCAACGAGGCAGACACACTCAGAGCTTCTGTTCAGGGAGGTGGATGGCTGAAGTTTGTTTTTATTTCTTTTGAAGAGAGAGAGGCTCAGGTAGCTCCTTCTTTTTAAATGAGATCATTTTAAAATACAATAAACAGGATCAGAGTCAACTAGCTAATGCTAGTAGGTACACACCATAGACTTGTGTTGCTTCCTGGCATTGAAAATCATTTCACAAAGCTACAGATCTTGCTACTCTGAGAAGGTCACAAACATCTCCACCACTGAGTATATCATTATTCCGCATAATCAAGAGTTCATGTCCGTGATTGATTACATCTCTGATTGGAGTTTCACTGAGTTTAATTACTTCAGCTTTTACTTAAGATGTTCTTCAATTTTGTTTTTCTAAAGCTGTGTTAACTTACAATAGTAGGTGACCAATTTGTCATTGTCCATTTGCAGCAGTAATTGGAAGCACCCTTTGACAAAACCAGCCCACAATTCTGTAGTTTCTTCATAATGGACACTGGAATGAAAAAAAAAAAATCAAAGCGGAGATCGAGCCAGGTTTAATTGTCTGCTGGCCACATGCATGGTGTTTTGTGTAGAAGCTGCCAGGTTTGGCTATGTGTGGCAGCACGGTGCCGAAAGAGAAAGAAAGAAAAAAAAAAGCTCCCAGATCAATCCCTCATTGGGTCAGTGGGCTGGTAGAGCTGATTTAAAGCATATGTCCCCTAATTACACTAACGAGTGACTGTTAATGGGCCCAGAGCTGGCCCTGCACGCTTCAGGCTCGTTAATGTCACTGTCACGTCGTCGATCCCCGGGCCGAGATCAAGGGCAGAGGGGGTGAACGAGGAGCTCCCTTGTCGTCATAGCTCCCATACTCACGCACGCTCACACACACTTCGAACATTACACATTTTTGCAGCGAAATGAAATTTAATTGCTCTCTAAATTATTAACCTCGATGAAAGGGGGACGGCGACTGGTTTTGACCTCGGTTAGCGGGGTTAGCTCCGTCTGGAGGTCTGTCCTGAGTCCTCACTGTGGAGTGTGCTCAGGAATACATATTTAACCATCTGTGGCGCACACCGGCGTCGCCGCTAACTGCTGCCTCCTCCACTCTGACCTCACCACACCCGTCCTGAATTTAAATAAATGTTCCACCTGAAGTAACATGTTGCTCTGCTCTCCATATATCTAATTGAACCTAATTGCTTCGTAAATTGCGTGCGTTGGTGGTGACTAAAGCTCTGACACTGTGTCACCCCTCATCCCCCCCCCCCACACACACACACACACACACCTCTCTCTCCTCTGTGGGTAGATGTCTTATTTCCAGTGGGACTCAACACTACTCACAATTATGTTTGTTTTGTTAATCCTTGTTCGTGTGTAATTGCTATTCTCCGCATGTCCTCCCCACTGGAGCGAACGACTGTGATTTATTCATCGATTCTGCTGTAGATGTTTACACGTCGCAAAAGCATAAATATTTCCCAGGAAACATTCCCTCTCTCTAAATTATTCAATAGGTTGTCCATTAATAATGAATGGGCCACATCCCACTGTCTCAGTAAATAACAATGTAAATGTCATGCACCCTGTGTTTCTCAAACACTTGAGTGGCCAGGATGCTAAGCTACGGCCGCATTGAAGGTTGTAAGGAGATGGCAGACTGTCTGAAAATACATATATAGTATATATATACATACATACAGACAACATATACAGATACAGCAGTTAGGTGGCTTTGATGTCTATGTATATATACTGTACGTCTGTGTCTACGTATATGTACATCTGTGTCTGTGTGTTGGTGCGGCGTCTGGTTTGTTTTTTCACTTGGACGTAGAAACTCCAGGTTGCTGACTACTTAGACAGTCTCTGCCTGACAGGACAGCCCTGTACCAGAAGGTAAGAGTGAGGTAAGGTCTTTTTGAAGCTCCGGGAGAGAGTGGTGGGGCTGGAGCCAGGCCAGTGAGGGTTTGTCACTTTACAAATGGGTCTCCTCAGTGATAAATATCCTGTCGTCCCTGCCCTGGGTGCTCAGCTCACTATCTGCGCGAAGGGAAGCTATATGTGGACCAACTCAGGATATTACACTGATTTTAATGTATAGTACCTCTCCCCCACACACACACCACCCGAGTGTGTTGCCTGAAGCCACCGGGAGGAGGGGCCTCTGTTCTCACACAAGGCACACAATGTGGCGAAAGGTCCAATTGAAAGAATTATCATTCTGCCCCGGTACTTGTTATTCAGATGGGTTTTTATTTTTAGCATGGTTTTCATGCTAATGGACATAATGCCAGTATTTGTGTTGTAGGAGCTCACCGCCTCAGGCATGTACCCTGGCACTGACACTGAGAGAGAGGAGACAGGTGGCAGAGGGAATAGGCTCAAGTTAAAGCAACACTACGAGGGAATAGACTCAAGTTAAAGCAACACTACCAAACAACTTTTTGAGGTGCGTTTGTTTTTATGAACTTATGGTATCATCTTCAACTTGATTTTGATGGAATACGGCCATGCGAAAGGACAGATAAGCACACCTGTCGTTGCCACTAGCCGTCCAGGCTGTGCACTTTGTAGTTACGTGGTGCGCGCGGGAGCACCTGAAGTGTGTTATCCATGTACCATTAAACCCGGGCTCAGCATGAAGCCTGCGGTTGTGTTCGAGCTGACAGCCTGAGCACACACAGTGCGAAACTGACAAACCAGCCAACCAGCTCATTTTGAATAACACTCTTCCCCCAACATCCAGTGGAGAAGCTGTCGCGTCTGGAGGGAGCAGGCTGCTTCTCTGTGCTGCGTCCAGGGGAGAGTGTCCTGGGCCCGTCCCCAGCTTCCTCCGTGGTGTTTCTGAGCCCTGTCCACTCCAGCCTGGCAGACGCAATTCCAGCTCGGCCAAGAGTGATGGAGGCCACTTGACTCCTCATTCCACTGTGGTAATTACCAGAGAGAAACTATTCTGCTGGAACGGATTTCACCGTGGCTGCAAGCTAACAGACACATGACTCATGCTGTTGGTGTGTGTGTAAGTGTGTGTGTGTGTGTGTGTGTGAGTGTGTGTGTGTGTGTGTGTGTGTGTGTGTGTGTGTGTGTGTCTATGTGATAGAGTGTGTGTGTGTGTGTGTCTGGGTGTGTGTGTATGTCTGTTTCACTTCTAAATTAGTCTATCAGTCAGAACACTGACTGATCTATCTATCTATCTTTCTATCTATCTATCTATCTATCTATCTATCTATCTATCAATATATCTATCAATCTATCCACACTTTCTGGAAATGGAACTGTCTTAACAGAACACTCTTTAGTTCATGGTTAAATATCACTGATTGCATTTTGCAATTAATTAATCAAATTACACGCAATATCTGACCTCCAAAATGCAAAGTTTAGTACTTTCAGCTTTATATTTCTTGCAGTAAGTAAACAGGCTTTTGCTGCTGTTCTGTATGTTTGAGTATGTGTGTGAGAGAGAGAGAGAGGGGTAGAAGAAGAGAGAGAGAGCATGAAAGGAAGAAAGACAGAGAGAGAGAGGAAGAAGAACAGAGAGAGAGAGAGAGAGGAAGAAGAGAGACAGAGACAGATTGAAAAGAAAAGAAAGAAAGAGAGAAGTCTGAGCAGGAGAGAGAGAGAGAGAGAGAGAGAGGTCTGGGCAGTAGAGAGAGACAGATAGAGAGAGAGAAAGAGAGAGAGAGAGAGAGAGAGAAAGAGAGAAGCCTGGACAGAAGAGCGTGACAGAGAGAAAGAGACTGAGAAGAAAAGACAGAAGGCTGGGCAGGATAGAGAGAGAGAGTGAGAGCGAGAGAAGCCCGGCCTGGCGCATGGTTGAGCTGACTGCGGGGGTCGGCTGTCCTCCTGTGCCCCTGCGTCTGCCAGGATATGCAGCTCCCCACTGCCCCCCTAAACGCTGCAACCAAGGACTCATATGAGCCCTCCGAGCTGCCGTAACTCCAACCCGCCTGACAAGGCAGAGAGACATCTGGGTAATTTAGGATGTAATTTTCCACTCCTTTGAGTGGTATAAAATCCGTATTACAACTATAAACAATTCCCACTCCCCTCATAGCCTCCCCGGCCTCCATTTTATGTATGCAGAGAGATATTACTGGAGATGTGCAGTGGCAAGCACTTCTGCTCCCCTCAAAGGCCACGCGGCAATAAAACGCAGAATGGATCATGGCTGGAGTCCTCCTTAGCTTTCCCATTTCTTTTTGTTCTTTTAACTGACCTTCTGCTTTCCTCTTCTGGTCTTGACAGAGACAGAGGAAGACAGGGTTGGAATCTGCTTCTAGACAATCAGGAATCAAATCAGCATGAAACCGCTTCCAAATCGAGTTGCTTGGTCGTAGACCATCCCCTGCCCTCCTCACGCTGACGTGTTTGTTTGGGTGTCTGGTTCGGTGCGCCTTTAAATGAGTCTGCTCGTTTGGGGCGCAGTCTGACGATGGACAAGGCAGATATCTGGACTGTAATATGCTGTTGGTTACATCACTGCATTATCTGTGATGAACTCTCTGTTGTCTGGTCTCCCAACCTGAGTTATCAGTATATTGCAGATTAAGCATTTACACGTGTTTTGTGATTAGAATTATGTTTTATCATTATGGGATTCATATTGGTGTTTATTGAAGCTTTCATCCAAAAGTGACCGTCTGATATTTAAGCATGTTTGAGGCAAGACATGGAGCAGCCCTATCTTTGGGCTTATGAGCCTGCTGGTAATGGAGAGGTACTGGCAGAGGTGCCAAAGGTAGCAATAGCTATAGATACCTATGCATCCATCAGAGAGAAGAATGACCTCCACAGGAAACATGGAGGTGTTCATTTCTCAAGTCCATCAGCGATCACTCCTGAGTGATCCACATTCATCCTGTGTTTACGCTCATCACTCGTCCCTCATCAGTTGTGGTTCTGTTTGTGATTTTCTCCTGTCTTCTCTTCTCTTCTCTTCTCTTCTCTTCTTTTCTCTTCCTTTCTCTTCTCCTCTCTTCCCCTTTCTTCTCCTTTCTTCTCCTTTCGTCTCTTCCCCTCTCCTCTCCTCTCTTCGCTTCTCCTATCTTCTCTTCCCCTCTCCTCTCCTCACTTCTCTTCTCTTCTCCTCTCTTCTCATCTCTTTTCTTCCCTTCTTTTCTCCTCTCTTCGCTTCTCTTCTCCTCTCTTTTCCTCTCCTCTTTTTTCCTCTCTTCTCTTCTTCCCTTCTCTTCTCCTCTCTCCTTTCTTCTCCTCTCCTCTCTTCTCTTTTCTTCCCTTCTCTTTTCTTCTCTTCTCCTATCTTCTCTTATCCTCTCCTCTCCTCTCTTCGCTTCTTTTCTCTTCTCTTCTCCTATCTTCTCTTCCCCTCTCTTCTCTTCTCTTCTCTTCTCTTCTCCTGTCTCCTCTCTTCTTCTCTGTGGCTGGTTGAACTGACCCCATGTGCCCCGTCTCGCCCACCTGTCTGCCAGTGTCTGCACCTGGGCCCACTTCAGCCCCCCTCCCATCCTCCTCAGTGTATTAGTCATTAGGAGGCCGCTGCACCACATGACACGAGGAGCACCTAATCAGCACCGCCACCTTCCCCCGTCCAGATGTGGACGCGCCATTAGCCGAGCCGTCCACATCCCCCCGTCATGATTGGTTCCCCTCCACCCGGTCCAGATCGCCTCCCAGCATTAGGTGAGAGCCATTTGTCCATCAAGCACAATTACCGGACGCTCACCCAAAGCATGATTGTGAATAGGCCGCCATTGATTTGTGTCAACTGATTGTCTCAAAGCCTCGCCTGGTTCCAGCCTGCCTCGAGAGCGGCCAGACTCAAAACCTGATGGATGTCTTTTTTCCTCCCTTGCTGCTTGAGTAAACTTCAGATCATTTTTTGTCGGCTGTGAAAATTGCTTGAAGTATTCCCTGGTGGCCATTTTGCGCGAGATTCGCGTTTGATTTTCTACATCTCTCTGTCTCTTATCTTGTCCATCTTGTGTGTCTGGCAATCATGAGAGGGCCATGGGCTCTTTCTATTTCCTTTCAGCCTGATATGACAGGGTGCGGATAATGGCCTGTCGGCTCTGGCTGGGGAGACGTGATTACAGCCACCCTGACATCAGGTTAATGGAGATTTCTAATGGGGGACACCAGGTACAAGCTGGATCCAGAGTATTGTTCACACACGCACACACACACACACACACACACACACACACACACACACACACACACACACACACACACACACATACACACACGTCCTCCAACAGACACACATCCACACACGCACACACACACACACACACACACACACACACACACACACACACACACACACACACACACAACCTCCAACAGACACACATCCACACACGCACACACACACACACACACACACACACACACACACACACATCCACACATGCACATGCACACACAAACATGCACACACACACATATCCATCTTCCCACAAACACACATGTCCACACACATACATGCATATTTTAGACACATATATAGCCACACACACAGAGACACACATTTACACTGCTCCCACACACACACACACACACACACACAGACACACACACACACACACACATACACACACACACACATATCCATCTTCCCACAAACACACATGTCCACACACATACATGCATATTTTAGACACATACATAGTCACACACACACACAGACACACATTTACACTGCTCCCACACACACACACACACACACACACACACACACACACACACACACACACACATGCTCTCACACACACACAGACACACATTTACACTGCTCCCACACACACACACACACACACACAGACACACATTTACACTGCTCCCACACACACACACACACACACAGACACACATTTACACTGCTCCCACACAGTGTTGGACATTCAAATCCTCTGAAGGGAAGTATTTTACAAACTGTGATAGCTTGTAGACCTGATGTGAGAACTTGCAAAAACAAAAATCTGTACTCATATGTTTACATTTTCGCTATAAAATATTCACACATGTGCGTCAAATTTGAAGTCACAGAATAAAAAAAAAGAGCTTGTAGTAGCATTCACACAGGCTCACACTCGCATACACACAGTCACACACTCGCATTCACACAGTCACACACTCGCATACACACAGTCACACACTCGCATTCACACAGTCACACACTCGCATACACACAGTCACACACTCGCCTTCACTTCATCAGAGCGGAGAAGCTCAAGCACATCATTTCTCTTTGATGCTGCCAGGTACGGCGCAACTTGGTGAAGGTTAAGTGGTCGTGACAAGTAAATTGACAAATCCGATTTGACAGCAAATGTGTTCCTGATGGCACCTATTGATATTTACTGGTTCCATTTTTATTTTGGGCCCTACAGTTCCCTTATCCAGGAACGCTTTGAGGTTAAGTTGTTGTGATAGGAAAAATGGACTAACATGATTTAATGGACGTTATTTCTTTATCTCCTTTATACCTATTGATATTTACTGCTTCTGATGTTATTCAGGAGTGCTCTCTCTCCTGCGTCCCTACAGCTGCGTCCTGCAGCCAACCAAGACCATATATTCAAGTATTTTTAGCCACAGGCTGTAACCTGAGAGCACATCATTTCTGGACATGAAAGCGTAAAAAGGCCCCTTTCATCTCGCTGCCTGTGTCGCCGTGCCACCGGCAGCAAAAACCTCATAAACCTGACAGTGGACAAAGTCTCATTTTATCCGGCTGTCTGCTGGTAATGTATTCGTAGCACTCTGCATCTTTGCCCCCCGCCACGAGAGAGCCGTCGCTCCCTCGCTCGCTCGCTTTGGCACGCCGTGAATAGCGTGCCTCAGTCTTTTGTTGTGATGGATGCGTGTTGCCGCGGCGGCTGTAATGTCGTGTATAATGCCAGGTCCATTTCTCCCGCGCGCCTATGATGAAGCCTCGCCGCTCCTGGGCCGTTTTTTTTTTTCTCTTCCTCGTTCGGGGGAAAGTTTGATGGATTAAAAGTGCACTATTGGAGACGTTTTATCGGCCCTGGAGAGCAGTGGAGGTCACAGAACACAATTGTTTACTTCCAGAGTCTTACTCTTTCTGCTTGTCTTCTGTTTTTTTTCTTCTTTCTTTCTTTCAGGGCAGGGCTACATTTTGTTTGTGAATATGTATTCGATAGCTGTGCGGAGATGGACTGTTATGGCGTGAAAATAAGATGCACAACTTTGGGGCAATCTGACGACTGTCACACAAGATGTATGGACAGTAAGAAAGCGAGAGGACGCCAGGACAAGTGGGGCCGCTGGAATAGAAGGTTATTCAGTCATCATCATCATCATTTTTTTTGCTTGAAGAGGTATACCTCCAAAAATGTGTGGGAAAAAATGAAGACATACTGCTCAAAGTTGGTGTGAATGTGATGTGCATATTTATGTGTGTGTGTGTGTGTGTGTGTGTGTGTGTGTGTGTGTGTGTGTGTGTGTGTGTGTGTGTGTACGTCAACTTTTGTGTGTACTCGTGTGTTGGTATCCGTTTATGTCAGGTGGTGCAATGGTCCTGCAGTCCTACTGTGCAGCAACACACACCAAAACACACACCCACACACACACACCTTCCAGTGTGAGGCTTTCTTTAATCAGGACTTGATTGGCGGATGTCTGCAGCCCCTTGGGGGGAGCACCGGCGCCCCCAACTCAACAGGCAGAGAGGATTATGGGGGATGGAACTGATGGCTAGTGACAGCTGGAGAGTCTCGATGGGGACTTGTTTAAATGGGGTGATGGCATTAGAGCCATCTTCCTCTTCCTCGGGTGTGTGTCTGTGTGTCTGTGTGTGTGTGTGTGTGTGTGTGCCTGTGTGTGTGTGTGTCTGTGTGTGTGTGTGTGCCTGTGTGTGTGTGCGTGTGTGTGTGTCTGTGCATAATAAGGCACTGTCTGGCCCACCCTCCTGAGGGAGGTGAAGGGAGGATGGATGGAGGAGTGGAGACAGAAAAAATATCTATCTTTGTGGTCCAGCCAGTGGAATTACCTGACCTAATCAGACCTGATTGCAGTGACAGAGGACAGCCAGCTGTAGTCTTGCTTATTTCCTTGTGCTTTGCAATACACTCCTCTGAGACTCTTGTGTGTGTGTGTGTGTGCATTTGTGTGTGTGCATGTGTATGTGTGTGTGTGTGTGTGTGTGTCTGTCTGTCTATTTGTGTGTGTGTGTGTGTGTGTGTGTGTGTGTGTGTGTGTGTGTGTGTGTGTGTGTGTGTGTGTGTTAGCAGGCTTCTTTATTAGTCTGGTGATTAATTTCAGGTATTGTTCTGTCAGAGATGATCCCAGTCTCAGGACCATTTAGCACCATGTTTAGTCTTAACATGACACACACACACACATACACACACATGCTTCCCTCTCGTTTCATCTCATGTAGTACATACAGAATGACAAGAGCTTTCCCTCCACTTCCCCGTCAGACAGTCTTGTTTGGATTGCAGTCCGTCTTTGCATTCAAATTAGTTGCGGGTGGTTTTGGAAGCGCTTATTGCAAGTTGTCAAAAGAACAAATGACAGCAAAAAAAAACATTAATAGAAATAAAAAAACAGAAAAGAGATGGTGTTTCGAAAGGGGCGGCGAGCCACAGGCGCTGTGCAAGTCTGGGAACGGGCTGGAGAGTTTAATCGAATAAATCGAGTGATGCACAGTTCGGCAGATGAACCTATCCTTCACCACTGTCTTGGCGCGTAAGAGTCGACATCCGTCTACCAACCTCCCCGCTGCTGTTCTGGAAAACACCAAACCGTGGGGCGTTCAGACGGAAAGCCGAAAGGCCCATCTGACAGTAAGGCCGTTAAAACCTCCATATGGTCTTCCTCGGGAAGGCTAATACCTCTGACTGCAGAACAGCTTTTCTCAAAGTCCCCACATCTGTTGGAGCTATAGCCCCTTTCTCCCATTCAGTTTTGTGTCTTTTAGTTATATGCCCGCAGCGCTAAACTTTAGTTATATGCCCGCAGCGCTCAACTTTAGTTATATGCCCGCAGTGCTCAACTTTAGTTATATGCCCGCAGTGCTCAACTTTAGTTATATGCCCGCAGTGCTCAACTTAGAATGAAGAGATGTGATTTATTTACAACAGAAGAAAACTGGGTCACGCCCTTGTTTGTTTTTGGCTGTCGGGAAAATGCGCAATGTGGACTTTCGCATTCACCTTGTGTGTTTCATTCAAATCCATGGAGAACATAAATCACAAATAAGGAGAGACCTGAACCCATCGTACATTTGCTAGGCCTATATGATATGACACTTTGGAGGTATTGGAATTCATGATTTGAAAACCTAACATTAAGGAAAAGGTGCATCAAAATGCATGTTTGACTGCCCCAGCTTCAGATAATGTTGCGTAGCCTAGTATTAAACACTAAGAAATACATAATCAAACTCCTTGCCACTGATGACTGTGACATGTACACCGTACCTCTGAAACGACCCAGATGGACGGTCAGAGCACTAACAGGTTTGCTGAGGACTGGCAGAGAATGAGGAGAATTACTGTGGCTTGAAGGTTGTTCATCCAGGCCTCTGCACAGGTCTGGTGGATGTCACAGTCGAGTCGAACCCGCTGGATGCTCTGTGTACCTGTAAGCTCCAGTATATCCAAATGAAGTCGGAATACTTGCGGCCATCTTCTTTGCGCTTGGTGAGCTTTTTTTTGTAATTGAACAAATAATTTACGGACCTTATTCACAAGATCACCTTATGTGACATTGCTAATGGAAATAACATAATTGTAGTAGTTTTAAACCAAAATTTGACACTCATATATATATTGTTATTTTGTGGTGTTATTTGTACGACTGCCTACTTCAAACGCAATATGCTGTTTCGCCTTGTAGTAGCACTTGAGTCAAGGGCAAAATATGCGGGAATGTTTTTTACAAAAGAAATTCCCAGATTTTGGTTGGCTCCAACCAAAGCGTGTAACTGCCTTCATGACGCTAAAATCACAGCCACGGCAGGATACACGTAGACTGAGAAGCATGTAGCTGCACGCTTTTTGCTTAACTTAAGCGCATGAGAGAATCATGCCTTTTGTGTCTCTGTCCCACAGGGAGGTGACAAAATCAACAAATCCACACTAAATCTCATGCAATTTCAAGCATACAGATTTGTTAAGCCAGTGTTGCCATCACACAGTGCATAATCTCATCATTCGTATCTGATTGTGTGTTCATTGCTACATACGAGGACATTAATAATCAGTGCGAATGGATTCTATTTTGAGTGACATCTCAGTTTAGGTGTGACATTCAGGGATCTGTGTATTGTTGGCAGTGATACTACACAGAGGCATGAAGGTGTATCTTTCCCTCTCTGTCTCTCTCTCTCTGTCTCTTTATTTTTCTCCTTCTCCCTAAGAATGTCTGTGGTCATCTCTTTTGTTTACATTGAAAACCAACACAACAAATATATTCTGATGTTAAAACCGTCCTGTCTAAGATGACTTTAAGGAATTATTGCCCTGTAAATATGAATCATCTGTTTTAAATAATTCCCTGTGTTGGTCACAGTCTAACAGAGGTACTGCAAGGATGAAGGTTATTTCTACATGTTTGGGATTGTTGTGTGCTTATAGCACATCATACAGTATTCATAAGGGATGTAACGCTTCTTCAAAAATTCTTTACAATCTTGAATAAGGCCTAAGTTCTAAGGTATCTTCCACTTGTGTGTAACTCAGTATTGCTTACATTTCTGCCCACTTCCAACGTGTGTCTAAAGACAGGTTTCACACAGTGGCTGTGAGAATGGACTGCCATATGAGATGGAGATGGAGATGAGATGGACACTTTTCTCAGGAGATGGTGCCGGTGTTGCCATGTGATGAGCTGTACCCTCCGGAGATGATGCTTAGGAGAGATTATTAAAGCCATTCTCTCCTTCCACTCTCTCAGCTCTCCACACAAACAGTGGCTCTGTGCTTACCTACACACACACATCCACACACACACACACACACACACACACACATATATATATACACACATATATACACACACAAGCTGCCACCAGATACACGCACACAAGCTGCCACCTGCTTGTTTGTCTTACGGCAGTACGGTAAAAAAGCAGAGTGCCACCTGGCATTAGGAGTAGCTAAGCATCAAGTCGTAAGCCTCATAGCGCAGTGCCGTGAGCTCCCATAAACCACCCACTCCTAAAGTTTCATGCCCGGGAGAGGGAAAACAAAATGGATGCTCTTCAGAGTAAACAAACACCCCCCCACCCCCAGGCTAGTGTTTGTGACTGCCACTTCTCCCTGCTCCAAAGTGTGTTTCTGGACATAGCCAATGAATGTCCTTCTGTTCTCACGCTAGTTGTCAGCACTTCATCCAGCATTGTTATGATTACTGCAAAGATACGACTTTGTTTTCAGCATTGTGTAAAGCACACATCTTTACTATTTTAAGTTGCTTCTCGATGCTTATTGTATTAAAGGGGCTAGCTAATGCTAAATCAGTATGGCACGTGTCACTGAAATCTAAACAGCAAACAGCAGTGACCTCAATGCAAGTGGCAGGCCTCTCCATGCTAAAAGGTCAAAGGTCTCCCCCGACTGTTTGCCTGTGTGCAGACGGAGCTCTAAATGGCAGCGCTGTGGTCTACCCCTGTTCTGCTTATCAGCTGTGTCCTGATGGCCTGAGAATACCAAGGGGCAATTGATCTGTAGCCCTGGCCTGCCCCCCGCCAACCCCCCCAACCCCCCCCCCCCCCCCCCGCCTCTCTCCACACACACACACGCACACACACACACACACACGCACACACACACACACACACACACACGCACACACACACATACACACAGAGTCAGTGTCCATCCATCCACCTGTCACCTCACTAAAGGTTATTCCCTGGTCAGCAGAGGACCCAAGAAAAACAAGAGGTGGAGAGGAGAGAGAGAATGGCAAACTGAGAGAAGAAGAGAGAGAGAGAGAGGATGGCAAACTGAGAGAGAATGTAATGGAGTAGAAGAGAGAGAGAGAGGATGGCAAACTGAGAGAGAATACAATTGAAAAGAAGGTATGGAATGATCACCAGTGAGACCCAAGTGCAGAGTTTTCATAAAAAACTAAAGTTTACTTCGAACACATTCACAGATAGGGCATTCACAAGGCATTCCAAGAATAGGGTAGATCCAGATACACAGAGCCCAGATCAGACACAGAGAGGCAACATGGAACAGTCAAAATAACCCAAAGATCAAAGTCCAAGAATCTCAGTCTTAGAACAAGGCAAGACGGCAAGGTCAAAGAACAAAGCAAATCCAGCACAGTAACACACAACAATGCCTAGTAGAGTTCATACGAGACACAAAAACTCCCAATAAAGCTGAGCAGGCAGAGCCTTTAAAAAGCCTAGCTGGGCAGGACTGGACTGGGCGCAGCTGGCCTGGCTGACGTGGTAGATGAGTCTGCTGACCGCACTGATCCGACGTCAGCAGGTAGAGACCGGAGAGAAAAATGGTAAACTGAGAGAGAATAGAATAGAACTGAGTAGAACTTCATCGACCGCACACAATGGGAGTCAGGCTTCAGCTCATAGATAAAACATCTCATGAATTTAGCAAACACTTGAGACATGAAAAACCTGCATTAAACAAATAATTCATTAAAAAACGATAACAGCTAATTAAATTGATATTAAATCTCAATAAATAAAGGATTATTCAATATTAATTAAACAGATAGTACATTGGCATTACCACATGAATTACCAGAACAAAAGTTTAAGATATTCTAGTCTATTAATTTCTTTGTGGAATAACATTTGGTAAATGTTTTTTGATATCTGAACAGTGGGGTGTCATCCTGTATCATAGATTTTAGTTGCAAAAGGTGACCTTTCATCATATATAACCTAACCAGGTCTGACATTCAGCAGGTTCGTGTGGTAGAGTTTGGTCTGAATGAGATGGTATTACAAAACCACACACACACACACACACACACACACACACGCACGCACACGCACACGCACACGCACACACACACCAGCCATCTATGCAATTATCATCACACCGCTTTTCAGACCTTACCCAGCTTTACCTCGTCGCCATGGTGAGAGCGTCCCTGTGTCAAATCAATGTCAAATTTAAATGTTAATAGAATCTTAGATTATTCACCGAGTAGTTTAGACCCCCTCCCTGACCTATTCCTCAGAGCAAAAAAACGAGTCCCCTCATATGAATACATCAGAGGCCCCGAAATGCTCTGCCCTTTACCTCAAGTGTCTCTTCTTCATGCGGGCCCCAGACGGCCCCTCAGACACGCGGCGGCGGCGGCAGCGGCAGCCACGACAACGCCCGAGTTAATTATGTATCGGCAAATGGACACCGGGCGATTCAATTAAAAGTGTCTCTCAGACTGATCCGGAGACAGGCCTGCCATGTCACATCATGAAACATCAATGGAGGAGAGGCTAATGGGCTATGGTGTGATACAGCCTCAGACTGACACAGGTCAGGCGGCCATGCTTGATAGCCCATCAGCTGATGAACTGTGACCACACTTCACACTTATGCAGCCTCTGTTACAGTGTAGCTGACACAGTAATGCCCCTTAAATATCATATTAATGCCCCTTAAATATCACATTAATGCCCCTTAAATACCACAGTAATGCCCCTTAAATATCACAGCCGGGGCAAATGTCCTTTAAATACAACAATACTCAGTGAATTATAACACCTCGGTCAGAAAAGACTAAAAGCACATTGACGTGGTTTCAGTTCGGCGTAGGGTTCAGTAAGGGTGAACTGAGAACTGGTGTGTTGTATTGGACTGTTGTTACAACATGACAGAGGTTGTGTAATGTAAAGGTTTCTTATAGCTTGTGTTGTCTCTATTGCTGACTACAGTGTGTGTTAGTCACAGCTAACATGGACAGCAGATCAGGTGTGTGGCCATCTCCCATTCCCCCCGTCTCCAAAGAGGCATTAGAGAAGAGAATGATTGCGGGGGGTAGGACTCCTCTGACAGGTAAGAGTCATCTCGCTATCAAAGTGACCATGGGAGGAAGAGGAGGCAGCAGCCCCAGATCAAATTAGCCACAGTTGATGTGTTTCTGTCAGAGGATTTGGCGGACACGGAGAATGGGGCTTAATACCAATATTGCCGTGACCTTTTGGAAACTCACCCGGGAACACGGCGAACCGGCCAGCGCCCCCCCCCCCCTTTCCTCCTCCTCCACCATCCCAGCCTGCTCTTCCTCCTCCTCCTCCAGCACCCAGCACCAGCCCTCCCTCCTCCTCCACCATCCCAGCCTGCTCGTCCTCCTCCTCCTCCAGCACCCAGCACCAGCCCTCCCTCCTCCTCCACCATCCCAGCCTGCTCGTCCTCCTCCTCCTCCAGCACCCAGCACCACCCCTGCCGATCGCCGGGCCCCGTGTATTGGCCTTTCCAGGTGCCGGTGCAGCTCTTGTTAAGTGTAATAGAGCCACTAATGCAGAACCTTCACATCTGGGCCGGGTCGGGCCTGTGACACTAATGTATTCCAGCGCTCATTAAATGTATTCAAATTTGTGCCCCCCCTCCTCGGTGAAGGGAGCGGGTGGAGGTAGAGGTTGGGGTGTGGGGGTTGTCGGGGTGGGGTTGGGGGGGTGTTGGGGGTGCAGGTGAAGAACCTTTACCCCAGGATGAGGCCCCTCGGAGCAGCCAGCTGTCAAACGGTGTGGGCTAGGAGGCTGGAAGTCATGCTGGGTGGGGCTCCTGCTGCAGCAGCGAGAGGTGGAAGGGAGGAGAGAGAGGAGGTGAAAGGGGGGAGAGAGAGGAGGAGGTGGAAGGGAGGAGAGAGAGGAGGTGAGAGGGGGGAGAGTCCTGTCAGAACAGTCTACAGCGGAGCATCCTCTGCTCCCCCCCCCCCCCCCCCCCCTCCTCTGGCAGAGTGTTCAAATCCACTCATGGTGCAGAGACCGTTCAGAGGAAACTATAACTTCTGATGAATAAGTACTTTTATATGAGCAGGAACAAGGGAATAATCACTGGGATATGTGGCCTGTACCTAAGCAAGGGCTATCATTGCTAAAGCAAGACCAGTATAAACTCATCCAAAGGAAATTGTGCTTTTGAATCCCAAATGTAACATTTA
>NC_045155.1:29156076-29166076 GCF_900700415.2 Clupea harengus
CTTCATATATATATATATATGTCTGAATTATGGTATCTTGTAAAATTAAGTTGAGTTACTCCTGAGAGACATCAATAAAGTATATATACTTTTCAGGAGTAATTCAACTTAAGATACCATAATTCAGACAACAGCAAAACATGGACAAAACATCACCTTGAGATGTTTTCTCTTTTCTTAATTCTAATCAAAATAAAGTTGTACCAAAGTCATCCCAGACTATCACTAAGGCTAGTTTTCCCTCCCACACGCCCTTGACGTGCCTCTGCAGAGTGTACTAAAGTTGCCCAGGCTCGATGTCCCTCCTCTGGGTGGGGCATGTCCTCGAATGGGGTCTGGCGGTGGTGATGGGGTCTGGAGGTGGCTTTCAGTGGCCTGCTGGGCCTCCGCCATCCCCACAAGAAAGGTCACCTCCTTAACAGGCCGGCTGATTTCATTACCGTACATTACACAGTCTGGGACTGGGAAGAGATGCTCAAGCCTCTAGCTTTGTCGAAGCAGGTTCCGTCAGGTTTGTGTGTGTGTGTGTCTGCATGTACACATCAGCCTGTGTATACATTAGTGTGTGTGAGAATGGGCATGTGACAGTAAATGTGTTTGCATATGTGTTTGGGCAAGTATGTAGGGTATATGTATGCCTGTGTGAGTGTGTGTGTGTGTGTGTGTGTGTGTGTGTGTGTGTGTGTGTGTGTGTGTGTGTGTGTGTGTGTGTTAGTGTGTGTGTGTGTATGTGTGTGTGTGTGTTAGTGTGTGTGTGTGTATGTGTGTGTGTGTGTGTGTGTGTGTGTGTGTGTGTGTGTGTGTGTGTGTGTGTGTGTGTGTGTGTGTGTGTGTGTGTGTCCTCTATTCAACACGACTGACTGCTGCAGCTGAGAGGACTCTCTGACAGGGTGAACCGCAGCACCAGCTGCTGCCTTGTTCAGAAAGTTTTTAACGGGTACAAAAAACCAGCAGGAGAAGTCAGAACTCTGTTATCATACCACGTCCAATCACTCACATTGACTCTGTGTTGTTGTCTGGCATCGACTTGTTTGGTCTGATTCCCCGTCTCCCCTTTTCAGAGCGACATACAAAAGCCCCTCTGCGGTCGGAGACTCATCTCAAGGTCATCCCGGCCTGATTCCCTTTCTATCTCTTGCGTTGTCTTGCGTTCTTTTCTCTTTTTTTTTCATCCCTCCTTTTTTGGTGAATGCCAGCGATTCTCCCTCTTCATTCGATCGACGGGGCCCAGTCGAACTAGAGGAGCTGATTCCTGGCGCTTATCTCGCTGCAGCTTTTAATCTACTCTGGAGCTCAGCGAGCGGAAGGAGAGGGCTGTCATTGTCCGGGGAGGTGAACCTGCGACCTTTTCAATTTCTCCTCGCCGCTTCAAAGCCCTTCCGCCTGGGCGGCCGCACGTCCGCGCACAAAGGTGTCATTTGCTTTTCATTTCCACTTCGATAAGAGAGGACAGAAAACATTGTATATTGTAATGCTCCCTCACCCCTTTGACATCAGCAAAATTGAGGGCCCTGGCCGGAAGATCGATACAAATTAAAAGCAAATACAAAAACACAGCAGAGAGAGAGAAAGAGAGAGAACACTGCAGGGTTAAGAAATCCATTGGCTTTCTCTCGACTCGAGCTTCAGCCAGGCTTTGTTTGCAGAAGAGGTTACAGAGATTGAGAAGAAATTGCAGAAGCGCAGAGAAGTTAGGGCAAAGCTCAGCGGCATCTTTTTTAGTTTCGTATTATCTTTTTTCAATGTGTCTTTACGAAGTGCAGACTTACTTTGAATAAGCAGCTGAAAACTGCTACTGTACAGAATGGGTAATTAACGCAACATTTCATCTTTATCTATCAGCATATTTTTTTTCAGACTAGGCAGTGATAATGAACACAGTTGGATAAATGAATTGTCCTCTGTGTAAACCCCGCTTCGTAATGGGAGGCAATTAGTAGTTTGCACCTGGACATCCAAATAAGCTGATGTGAACCAAGTTTCTTGGCAAAAGTGGAAGTACAATCTTTTAGTTTAGAAGTATCTGTGAAAGGCCAGCCTAAAGTGGCTAATCTCCTGAACCTGCGGCACTCTCAGTGCTTTAAGGCACACACTATCTGATGTTTTAATAACAGTATAAATAAAGTGTTTTTACTGATCGTTGAAGCTGTTAGGATTATAATCACGGTCTGGGCTGAAGCTCTGGGCACATATCGGCATCGACTATGATATGCAATGCTATTATCTGACTCATTGTAAAACTAGTCATGTGTGAGGTGATAACACAAGCTTGATGAAGCATGACTATCAGGGCACCTGTGTGTTTGGCTCTCCCATTGATTTAAATGCAGGCAGGCGAGCCACGCTGGATGTCAAGCAGAAGCAGTTTCTGCGTATTCTGTTTCCCTGACGCTACACGGCCGCCTGTAGTCTCAGCTGTTGTCTCAGCTCTGGCAATACCCTGGCAGTGGCAATAGTTGTGTAAGGCCGGACATGTCTGAATATGACTTGATTAATGGTGGATATAAGGCTCATCAACTGAAGCTTTTCCTACTTATGCACAGCCCTTTATAAAGTTATAGGCTGTCCTATAGGTAAGAGTGAGGGATTTAAATTGAATTCTAGGAGCTACAGGGAGCCGGTGAGGGGTGACCAGCAGAGGCGTTACATGTGTCCTCTTTTGCTTATCAAAGACCAAACATGCCGCCGCATTCTCTGCATGTCTCAATCATCTGCAATGGTCTCACTTAACATGCAGGTAGGCCTGTTTACATTTGATTGTAATAGTCTACTTTAGAAATAACCAGAGCTTGCACAAGAAATTGTGTAGCATCTTGTGTGAGATGGGGTCCTAGGTACGGAATATTATATTCAGAGTGTGAACTGACAAGAGCTCGAGACAGAAGCTACATGCTCAAAGAAATTAAGAGGGTTAAATCTAAATGACACCCACAATTTGTGCAGTTTTAGTTGGGGTCAAGGAAGGTGAACCAAGATGGATGTTAGTATTTTGTGGGATGGTTGGATTGGCTGGCAATACCAGGAGCTCAGTTTTTGACAGATTGAGCTGAAAGTCGATCCCTCATCCAAACTGAAATATCACTAAGGCTGTGTTGTGGACTCATCTGGGGGGAAGTACAGTTGAGTATCATGTGCATAACAGTGATAGGAGAACCCATGGGAATGGATGATCTCACCTAAGGAGGTGGTGTAGATAGCAAATAGGAGGGGGCCCAAGTACCAATCCCTGAGGTACACCCAGGGGCGGTTTTAGGCACGGGCGACCCGGGCAGCCGCCCGGGGCGGCACTTTTTCATAAGACGTGCGGGGCGGCAAGAGCACTTAAAAAAAAAATCATCTGGGCCGCGAAGCGGTTTTCTATTATCCATCATATCACTGTGTGTGGAATTGGCAAATTGGCGCCCCCTGCAGCTGTAGGCGCCTCTGCTCGCTAAGAAGGTGCCGTGAACACATCCTGAGTGAGAAGGGAGAAGGGGGAAGGGGAGGGGGCGCGGGGGACAGTTCACGTCTCCCAAATGGAACGGACAAGGGGGGGCGGGGGATCCACTGTATAGCAGTCACACCTGACTTTCTTCCAAATAACGCACATTCATAACATTATAATTACAGGCCTATATTCCTGCACGTTTTCGTTTTTCTGAATTGTGTGAAATGGCTAATACAAATAGGTAATACAGAACGATTATGTGGTCACCAAGGGCAAGGTGAATTGGTGGAAGGAGACCACTGACTGCTCCAACTTATCCAACTGGTGAAGGTAGTACGTAGTTAGCAGAGTATAGATAGATAGATAGATAGATAGATAGATAGATACTTTATTTATCCCGAGGGAAATTAAATACATCTTTTACAGAGTAGTCTATTACATTATCAAGATAACTATTGAAGGATGCTCAAGTGGACAAGGTAAAAATGTGTTTTCAGTCAAGTGTAACTTAACCTAAATTCCTATTAAGGCAACCAGCTAATGTTGAGCACCAACAGAATTGTTTGCTAGCTAGCGTTAGTTAGCTGATTTGACCATAGGGTATGGACATGTTCATTCATCTGACACTAGGCTAAAGTGTTAGCGAAGTCCCGCTAGCCACAACTAACAGAATATAACAGCATACAGAGTACTAGTATAATCTTAATAATGAACAGGTCGATAGCTAGCTGGTTAGACCATATATTTCCTTTGACACTACTATAATAGCCAGCGTTAGCGAAATCCCGTTAGCCACGATTAGCTAACTCAACTAAACCATAATGCATGTTGAGTGCTTGCACAACCTAACTTGCAGAGAGCTGGTTAGCTAACATTAATGCACATGATGTGTGCATTGATTCTCTTAAGTGTGTTATTCAAATGTTCTATTGAAGGATTTGTGCAATTGATACATTTAAGTTTGTCTTTCACTTATATTGTTATAATAAAAAATAAATAAGATTATTTTTTTTCCGGCGGGGGGGGGGGGGGGGGGGGGGCGCTCAGAGGGGGTTTCGCCCGGGGCGTAATTCCATGTAGAACCGCCACTGGGTACACCAGTGGAGAGGTGGTGAGATTTTGACACTTATCCATGCCAAGACACACTGACTGAACGTCCACTGAGGTACGATTCAAATCAACTGTGTGCTTTCCCCAAAATTCCCAGTTTGGACAGCGTAGAGAAGAGGATGTCATGGTTCACTGACTAGTAAAATCAGAACTGATGACTTCGCAGAGGCTTTTGCTACTATGGTTCAGTGGTAGGTAAAAAAGCAGATTTAGTAGAATGACCATTCTTAAAACCAAACTGTTTAGGGTTTAGAAAATTATTCTGAGACAGGATTTTATAATAAAATAAAGATAAAATAAAAATAAACTTTAAAATAAATACTTTATTTTTAGCCTATTCCTCCTCCTCCAAACCTCCAAACCTTCCTCTTCCAGACTTATGCTAATATATGTCCAGTATGTTTTACATTTTACATTGTACACTATGTACTGCATACTGTATGTTAATACACATGTACTGTATGTTAATTGCATGTATGGCTGGCTACCTCAGTCTAGCATGGCTGAAACCTGGCAATGGTGCACTGCTCTGACACACTCCACATTCACCCCTCCCTGTGCCTGGTGAGGCCTCGCTGGCCAGACATCAGCTCCATCACCTGATTTATACCACCAGCACCTCCGCCACCTCCAGTTCAGCCAATAGCATCGCATCCCCACAGACATCCCCACTAGCTCAGCCAATAGGATCACTTCCTCGCTTTAATCCCCACCCCCACTCCCTGACTCCATTCGTCCCGATGACGGAACGTTGCAAAGCGATATTTTATCATTATCTCGCCGACATCTACACAACATTAACCAAATTACATCTGGCCGGCGACACGTTCCGTTGCCTGCACGCGCCTCTTGCTGAGGCAGGTGGCCCGGCATCAATCATACCTCAGCACTTTAGCCCTGGGAAAATAGGAAAATGGCGTCCGGCTATAATTGTGTTTCCCTCCTCCTCTCTATTCAGCTCCTCTTGAACAGGAGAACAGACCTGAGCTCACTCTCTCTCTCTCTCTCTCTCTCTCTCTACCTCACTCACTCAGATAGCCCTGCATGCAGGGTTGGTGGAGGTAATGGGGGATGGTATTACAGGTGCAGTTTACAGTTTCAGTTAGCAAAAAACATGCCTCTACATTTACAGTGATGGTGTAATTTTGTTGGCAGGTATGACATGACTCGAGGAAACATGACAGGGTTTGCCGGTATTTCAGTGCATTTATGGTCTGTGCATTTTCTCTTGTTTTTGTCTGAGACCAGAAACCAACAATTAGGATGCACATAGTTCATGCATTACGCTGTGTGTCTCTCCCATTCCTTCAGATCTTTTTTATTATTGATCTAAAGATATTTATTTTACATATATTTAGAAACAAGATGTTTACCTTTAAATCCATCACCATTGGTGATGATTGGTCTCTTGCGGAATATATATATATGTATATATATAGTTAGTAATACTGTATATCTGTTGTCGTAAGAGGCAAAAAAAGATGGTGCATTCCTGGTCCAAAGTCTTAACCCTGAGGGATAAACAACTAAAATATAGCAAAATTTTTAAATGCAGCTTGCATCACAAGCATACGTAAATCAGTGCATAGTGCGCTATTAAAATATCTTACGGCTAAAATAATCCATGGCAAACTACAGCAGTGGCCTCATACAGGTGAGAAGTTTCGGCTACCATATCTCTTAACTGGCTCTAAATTACTCCTGCTCTTCACTAACCCCTCAGTGCCTTGGAGGAGTTCCTCAGGCGATCCCTCACTCTCCACTCCACCAATGTGGGAGAGGTCACCTGACCTGGAAGAGGTCACCTGACCTGGAAGTGAAGTTCAGTCTCTGTCCACATGATCAACATATTAGCATGTTAAGCAGCATGCTAATGAGAGAGAGAGAGAGAGAGAGAGTAAGATAGGTAGAGAAAGAGGGAGAGAGAGAGAGACACAGAGAGGGGGAAAGAGAGACAGAGAGGTGGGGGGGGGGGGGTGAGAGAGAGAGACACAGAGGGGGGGGGGGGGTTGAGAGAGAGAGACACAGAGAGGTGGGGGGGGTGAGAGAGAGAGACACAGAGAGGGGGAAAGAGAGACAGAGAGGTGGGGGGGGGAGGTTGAGAGAGAGAGACACAGAGAGGTGGGGGGGGTGAGAGAGAGAGAGAGACACAGAGAGGGGGAAAGAGAGAGACAGAGAGGTGGGGGGGGGAGGTTGAGAGAGAGACACAGAGAGGTGGGGGGGGGGTCAGAGCGAGAGAGGGAGAAAGAAGCACAAGGAGGGTATAACTTGAAGGATTAGGGGAAGCATCACTTCCTGTTGTTGTAGGTCCTGGCGGTAAATTAGGACCAGACCGGATCGCCATCGACTACAAATTAAAAACAAATAAGAGATGCTCTTCGTCCTCCGGCTCCATGGTGCTTTGATTCATGGTGCGTTGACCCGGAGCAAGCTGGGTCAGGGAGGCAGCCAGTGTAAATGCTCACAGCCTCATTGACAAGCCACAGTGGCAGTCAATAACCTATTTAATTTAATGTCACAGCCAATGCGAGCAAAGTGTATTGACAAGGACCTGAATGCACCTTGGTGAAGAGGGGGGGAAAAGATGCCCCAGCTGCTCCAGGCAGATAAACTGTAAGTGAAAAATCCCATCTCGTGGCCTGTGAATACCTGGGCCTCCTTATAAATGATTAAACTCCTGACCTGCTGTAAAGTGTGTGGAGAACTTCAACTCAGGGGAGCGGATGTCAATGATTTGGCAGAGGGCGAGAAAATTCACAGCGTGTGTAGATCCCGATATCTAAGCCCAAGTAGGCTTTCTGCTCGCTCGCTCGCTCGCTCGCTCGCTCTCTCTCCACAGCCTCATCATCGGCTGCCCTTTTTAAAATGCCGGCGAACAGCAAAGGTTACAAAAGCAAAACGAAAGGGGAAAAAAAGGAATAAAGCATTGTCGTCCAGATCGAAATAGCATCGCTATGATGTCCTCTGAAACAAACAAGCAAAAAAAAAAAGACCACTTGGCTGTGTGCATGCGTGTTGTCAGGAAACCGCCGGCAGCAGTACTACTAGGCCTAGGGGTTTAATGCAAAGAATGAAAACTGCCTGCCTGGAGGCCCTAAACTGGGCCGTGGATAGACCTGGTAGTAAGAGTGTACAAAGCTAATCATGGGATGAGAGGCCTGAGGGAACACTAGCTTACCTGCTAGAACTCAGCCAACCCAAGTTACAGGCCCCTGTAGCCGAACAGCCTTATGCAGACACCGACGGCAAACAGTCCCCAACATCATAGCTCCCTCCCAGGAGTCTGTGATGAAGTCAACTCCAGACACCAGTTCCCAAAAAAAGGTGACGATCACTCACCTCGCCGTGGGATCCACGAAGTGGTCGCCCCCCCCCCCCACCCCCCTGAGCTGTTTACAAACCCAAAGAGAGCAGCCAATAGGCAAGCCGACGCCCCCTCTAGTGGATGGGATGGGAATATGGTAGTGTAGCGTCTCACCTAAACTGCACCTAGCTTACCTGTCCTAACAGTTTAAAGTCAGTTTAACAAGAGCAAACAATCAGATAAGATATGAACATCAAACAGCGCCGCTCCCATGGCACTCATTTACACATAAGCTCTCTGTCAGCTCGGCACTCGCTAGAACAAAAACGCCCCAAGTGTTGGCACGACTACGCGCGGACAGAACCCGTCCCATCTGTGCTCAGATGCGCAGGTGACATCTGAAGGTGAGTCCCACCTCAAGCCAGCACACACACATACACACACACATTCACACACATACACACACACACACACACACACACACACACGCACACACACACACACACACACACACGCACACACACACTTGATGCCCCTCGGACGGTCAATAAGCCGTTTAATCTCAGGGTTGTGCCGCTGTCAATACTTCTGGCCTGTGTTGTGTCCGGGAGGTTTCAGAGAGGCGCGGATGTGGATGCTGCCCGCTCCTGATAAAGCCCCTCATTTCCCCCCTCAGCCTTTGTCTTCCGTGTGGCTGGGAGCAAAGAGCCCTCGGACCGTTTCAATAATTCATCCGGCTCTTTAATGAACTGCGGTAATCCTCGGCGGCAGGCCGCCGGTGCCTCGCGGCGTTCCAAAATGAACCCGATTAGAGGATTACTCGCATGCATTTTTGTATTCATGCGCTAATTTACAAACATGACAATATCGTTCCAGAAGTCAGTTGCTACGGTGGCTTTAAAAAAAAGTGAGCCAGCAGTTTTTTTTATTCTTTTTTTTTTAATAATCCTGCCATGCTAGATTTTTAAGCTCCCTTTCATTTCATACAGCGTAGGTGCTAGGGTCCCTGCTGGTTGGATCATTTTGAAAATAATGAACGCAATCCTCGCCGCTGCGTGTGGATGTCAAAAAGAATTATGGTTCAGGTGGTTTAAAGGTTGATTTTCACCATCTCCACTGCTCAAATGTAATGAAATGTTGATTATACACGGTTCAACCTGTCAAATAATATTGATGTAACGTGGCCGTGATGCAACTGAATAGATCATGCAGAAAGTTGTGCTTCGATAGAAAAATAAATCAAGGTGGGAATAAATACAAATTGGTTGTCTGGTCTATTGTGGATGAGTACAAATCAAGCAAAGTAACATAGTTAGCCATATTGTATACAGCGTGAAAAAAAACCTTGTGCCATTCTTCATGTTTGTCTCTCCTCTCTGATGGCCAAAAAGCTGTGAAATTAGCCATTAATCAGGCCGACTCCTGGTACAGTATGACTCAGTCAGTGAACAAGCTCTCACAGAACCCTACCTATGAGACCGTCTGTGTTGTTATGCGTCTGTACGGGCGCAAAGCCTGAGGATTCTATTGTCTTATGTAGCATTGGCGCTGAGTGAGGGAAGGGGACATGTGTGTGTGTGTGTCATTAAGCACGAGTATCCTGCTAATCTGTGTGGCATTGGAACTGCACTTGACTGTGTGTGTGTGTGTGTGTGTGTGTGTGTTTGTGTGTGAGTGTCTGTGTGTGTATGTGCGTGTGTGTGTGTGTGTGTGTGTGTGTGTGTGTGTGTGTGTGTGTGTGTGTGTGTGTGTGTGTGATTAAACTGGAGTATCCTCCACTCTTTTTTAGAGGAGCTAAAAGCTAAATGAAAGGCGCTCACGTTCATTTCCCCCACACAATGGCTGGATAGGGAATTGGGCGGCCTGATTTTTTGTGTTTTTTTTCCCCACTTTCGTGTGCGCTGAGATCTGAGTGATAAAACCTAATAAATAAAACCTCTCTGACCTGACAGTCTCTCGGCGCTGCTCCATTAAATTCCCTCACCACTGAGAGAAAGTTTTGATCCGCGCATAGATTTGCATGTCATTAGGGAGCCTGGCAGACAGTCCAAGTGAAAAGGAGGCACTTAGCTCTAAATGAGCGACTCAAAGAATGTGTTCCAGGTTAGTCGGATTCTTTTTCTCCCCTATACACTTTGCCTTTTAAATGAAAATATGGA
>NC_045155.1:29171076-29188576 GCF_900700415.2 Clupea harengus
TAACAAATATGTAACAAATTATGCACATAGAAACACAAGTAAAAAGAAAGAAATAAAATTACTAGGTGAGTTTTCTTCAAATGACTCCACTGAAATGATGTATGCAATGTGTACAGTTTTGAACTGAAAAAAAAATGGTGATTATTTGTTTATAACAAGAACATATATAGATGGTTTGGGTAATTATGCCACAGTCTGCATCTATAAATGGTTGGGGTAATTATGCCACAGTCTGCATCTATAGATGGTTGGGGTAATCATGCCACAGACAACACATTGACATGCACATCACATATGGATGGGCACTGTCCAATGGTATCCCTGTGGAGAGACTTTTAGGGAAGGCACAAAAGGCATCAGGGAGACAAAACTCGGTGGTTGGAAATGTTTTTGTCCTCCACCAGGTGCATAATCCAAAATGTGAAAAATATGAAACAAAAAGACTGAGACTATAAATGAAAACAATGAAAACACCAGGTAACTGAACTCACCCTAATTCGCCCATACCATCACAGGCTCACAGCTCAGGGGTGTTGTCATGTGGCAGAAGAAATACACATTATACAACGTTAAAATGGTACCAATAATAATTATAACTCGATCAGGCCTTGTTAGAGTTTTTTCACTCTTGCGTGTTGTTTTGGAGAGGAACCACCATACGAAGCAATTTGTTGTAACAAGATACGTTTTACTGGTAGATACTGACACAATACAACTTGCCCAACAGACAATCAAGTACAGTCAAGCAAGCTGGAGAATGCATTCTGATCTGATACAGAGGATGCTCAAAATTTTAAGGCCTAATCCTGTGATGTCACTCCGGCCCCATGTGCCGCCCATCTACACTGTCTCGTCCACTCTGCACATAGTAAATAACACATGATTCTTGTGCTATTTTCCACTTACAGAACTTCTGTTTTTAATCTGCTGACACGTCTACCGTCTGGAAGCTTTCCCTTATCTGCACCATAGCCTTGACCATTTATGATTTCTCTTTTCGCTGCCCTTTCTCATAGCCCTCTGTCCCAGTTTTAACTTGCTCTCTCGTCTGGCTTTACATTTCCCACGTGAATGTTACTTGCTGTTTTCTGACTGACTTTTTCATTTGATTATACTTCATTTGATACATTTGATTTGATATGATTTGATAAATTTGATCATTCAAATTTATCTTACAGCCTTCAAAATAACGATAACCATAGTTATAGGTCACAGAAAACCTCAAAACATAGGTTATTGAATTTGCGAGGGCGAAACTATGTTCCTCGCAAACTTGCCCAAACCATAAAGGCTAATACCAAAACCAAAATCCTAATACAGGAAAATAATCAATGGCGGCAATAACTCATTCAAGCTTGTTTGGTGAACAAGCATGGTAGGTACGCTGTCAAACATTATCATATTCTATATATAAAGACAACGGAATAACAATGATTTATCGGAATAATATTTGTACAATAAAACAGAGATTTTGATCCGCGTTAAATGATTGAACGTGAAGTGAAATGTTTGACGTGGTGTTAGCGATAAGGGTGCACCCCTATGCTTCCACATACATACGCCAGCCAAGATGAACCAGTTCAAAGAGATATGTGGGGATGTACAATAAGAACTCTAGAAGTCTCCGCTGGGGGTTAAAAGTATTACGAAAGTCCGTTGCCTCCGCCATTAGGACGCGGTGAGGACACAGGGACAAACACACATAGAAAAACAACCCAGGAGAGCTCTGTCTCCATTCAATAACCACATCAGACAAGTCCAGTGTTTTTAGACCGATCTATTGAATCTTACATGTGTAAGTATCTTCTGTCCTGTGTTGATTGGCCGGCCTGGTTGAGGTCAGAGGTCAGAGGTCAGAGGTCACCAGTAATTGTACTATAAATGGTGATGGTTGGTGTTTTCTAAGCACTTATAGGCCACTGTGCTCCTGATGGTCTTGCATCTGTTGTGTTCCCTCGGAGCATGGGTGTCCCAATCGTCCACAGGTCACTTCTTCTTGTGAAAAGAAAAGGGAGAGGAAGAGATAGAGATGGAGGCCGAATGAAAAATAGTCAGAGAAAAAGCAAGAGAGAGGGAGAGAGAGGAAGAAAGAGAAGGAAAGAAAGAAAGTCTGGAAAGTGGAGCCTGAGGGACAGGAGGCGTCCTCAGGAGGCGTCCTCAGGAGGCGCGGTGACACTCATCTGTGTGTGTGTTTTCCTGACTGAGACTCTTTCATGGCTCCCCTCCTCCAGGCCCTGGGGCGTGGGGGGTGTGTGCGTGTGTGTGTGTTTGTGTGTGTGTGTGTGTGTGTGTGTGTGTGTGTGTGTGGTGGGGGGGGGGGGGTTTGGGGGGGGCACAGGGGGCGAGGGGAGGTCACTTAGCTGCCTGTTAGCGCTGCCTTTTTCTCCGCCTATTCACAGAAAGGCCATTAAACTCAAACCAACCTTTTTGTGTTTGTGTCATCACGCTTGTCTCTTCCTTTCGTACTCTCTTCCTTTCCTTTCTTTTCTTCTCTCTCTGGCCCTCTTGCACGCTCGCTCAACTCTGCTGTCTGTTGTCAGGGAGAGAGAGAGAAGGAGAGATGGAAAAAAAAGACAAGGGGATCAGTATTTGAACACTGAAGCTTCAAGCTTCAAATCTTTCCTCTTATTGTGTGTGAGTGTGTGTGAGTGTGTGTGTGTGTTTGAGTGTGTGTGTGTGTGTGTGTGTGTGTGTGTGTGTGTGTGTGTGTGTGTGTGTGTGTGTGTGTGTGTGAGTGTGTGTGAGTGTGTGTGTGTTTGAGTGTGTGTGTGTTTGAGTGTGTGTGTCTAGCCTTAAACAATGCCATACATGAAACTGGGTCATGCCCTTGCATGTCCATATACAGTCCATTATATGTAATAAAGGAAGCATGCTTCACGGATGTGTCAGTATTACAGTGTCTTGCTTCTCTACCATGTAAAATAAAATAAAAATATGTTAAAAATAAAATATACGGATGTTATTGGCACAGCGGCACAGAGGCTCTCGGGTACTCTATCTAAGTAACAGTATTAGCGGCGGTATGTGTTTTAAAGATCCGTTCAGGATAGACGTGTAATCTAGAAGATAGTTGGCTTGAATTAAGCCGTCTTAATGAGGGAAGCATGGCAATCAATCACATTACACATGAATGGGCGCCTTTAAGTAACTAACACATTATTAAAGGTGATGCCTAATAGGTTTATGTTTGCTTTCACACAGTGATGCAAGGATTAGTAGCTTTCCTTTACAAACATGGAATCAAGCAATGAATCAGATGATGTCATTAAAAATACATCAAAGAATAACACGGATAAACCGTCTCATTAGAAGTCTCACTAATGTTTATTTTATTGGTAAACCTCACTAATGTTTTTTTTTTTTTTATGGGTAAGGCTTGTTATTTATATATTTATTTTCTTGTGTGTTGTTGCAGACGTTTCTCAAAGTGTGACCCAGTAACCTTTGATGTAATTTGTGGGTCAAGTTAATGTTCAATGGCATTTACGCCGCGCACTGCTCGTGTCATCTCACCTCTGGTCCTGGTTCCTCACCAAGTCCAAAACAAAGCTTCATTTCAAAACATAACAAAACACCAACCCGCTTTCACTTCCCCTTTTCTGTTCCTCTTTCTGCCAGTTCCAGTTTTGATCTTTGCTCTTCGGTTGAAATGTTTTTTGCTGTTTTTCTTATTTATTTATTTTTATCTATATTTGATCATATTTTGGTTTCTCTTTAAAACAACGAACATGAAATACGGACGGGAGCCAAGATCATGGGACTGGTGCATCTTAATCCTGCTGCTGTGGCATTTATCTCAAAACAGTGTGTGTGTGTGTGTGTGTGTGTGTGTGTGTGTGTGTGTGTGTGTGTGTGTGTGTGTGTGTGTGTGTGTGTGTATTTGATGGGGGTTAAGAGTGATTCATCTTTTTTAAATCTTTTCTTTTTTTAAATTACATGATTACTGAGTACATGATTACAAGTCTGTGTTTTCAATCTTTGTCCCGTGGGTATGAAATGTCAAGATGCCTAATGTCTATTCACAGACGGAATGAGCCAACATTTGTATCACAGTTCTGTTTGTCTTAAGTTTCTCCAGGGCAACCGATCCACCCAGCCTCTTTTGCGTAGTGGGGTGTGGGACTTAACAAGGGTTAGAATCCTAAGGGAACGTTCTTTCCCATGTAGGGTCTGGAACGCCGCTGAGAATGTCAGAGATTCATTATGGCTGGAGGAGCAGCGTGCATCCCAGTCCGTTTCATTTGGCGTCAGAGAGAGAGAGAGAGAAAGAGTGTGCGTGTGTGAGAGTGTGTGTGTGTGTGTGTGTGTGTGAGAGACAGAGTGTGTGTGTGAGAGAGTGTGTGTGTGTGTGTGAGAAAGAGAGCGAGAGAGAGAGTGTGCGTGTGTGAGAGTGTGTGTGTGTGTGAGAGAGAGAGAGAGTGTGTGTGACAGAGAGAGTGTGTATGTGTGAGAGAGAGATAGTTGTTGTCTTTTAATTCTGTGAAGCCATTTCTCACACCAACTATGTACTTCAGTCATAAATCCTGATGTTGATTAAGTATTAATTTACATATGCTTTCATATTTATATGCCATTATGTAATATTATGTTTAACTCTGAATGTAGCTATTAAATACACAATGAAGTGCTTACTCCTTCAGTCACTTAGGAAGTGACTGTAGCTTTCGACAGTCACTTCCTAAGTGACTTCCTAGGATTATTACTGCCAAATATTCGTCCCCTGAAGCCACTCTATCTGTATACTGTGAATACAAAATGTGAAGAGGCTACTTAGAAAGAAATCAGATTTTGTATGGAGAGAGCTGACGCTCAGGTAGTCCCTAAACAAGTTTGGAGAAAGAGCTCTCAAAGTTTCCTGTGATGTTGTGTGACAGTTTTGCTCAGGATGCCCCGTGTGGATGGTCGTGTGTGTGTGTGTCTGTGTGTGTATCTGTGTGTGTGTTACTGTTGTCATCGTCGTTTTTGGTTTGTAATAAGGAAATGTGTTACTATTTCCTGTGCACTGCTTTCTTCCCAATGTTTTATCCCTGCAGTGACCGTTAGTGGTCCTCTGAGCAATCCCACCTCCCAGGTGGACTTCAAGTAAGCAAAGGGAGATGGTTTTACTATCCTACTATATAGAATGTTACAGTAATGTTAGTCAGCTCACATGCCAACTCAGTTCAACTGGCACACTATTTCCCTGTAATAATATTTCTGCCATTTTCATCTACAGAATACACGCATGTGCAAAACCTGTGCAAGACCTACAAAACAAATTATATATGAGCAACAACCAAAGAATTATGCACCATAAAACTCAATGTTTATAACAGTGTTGTATATCAGAAAATAGTAAAATGTACAATAATAATAACTATTCTAATATAAAAATATCAGGGTTTGTAACAAATACATTAGAATGGCAGGTGGGTTCTGGGTTCTAAAGGGGTGAGTGTTCAAACGCTTTGTGATACTCTTTGATTATAGGCTACCATGGTTGTCACTTCTTTGGAAAGCATAGGTAGGTCACTCCACCAACGAAGTACCACTAATGAAAAGTGTTGATTGCCATCTCTTGCCATGGAGAGAAGGCAAAGACAACAGACGTTCTTCAGAGGAACTAAGTTGTCAAGTACCTAGATCTCAAAAAGGTGCATTGCACACAATGAATGGAGACCATTAACTCATTTTGAACACTGACTAATAAGAGTGTGTGTTGTCTGCCTATGTGTGCCAAGAGAATCGATGCCCTGTGCCCTGTTAGATGATATTTATTGCTCATCCAACAGATGGTAGGAGAGCCAAACCTTCCTTTTGTAGGATGAAGAGTTAGCATCCACGTAATGGCGTTAGCATCCACGTAACTTACGCTATGCAACAGCCAACTGCTGCTGCGGCGCATTCCCATTTTCTTGCGGGAATGAATGCATCTGAATGAATGCATCTGAATGAATGCATCTGAATGAATGCATCTGAATGAATGCATCTGAATGAATGCATCTGAATGAATGCATCTGAATGAATGCATCTGAATGAATGCATCTAAATGAATGCATCTCCAGCTTACACTTATTGCACCAGCAAACTCAGTGCCATTGCCTTTGATGATTTCAAAGTAATCCACGTATCATACACATTTGTTACAGGAGTACAATTTTGAAACACTTTAGTCTTTTAAAACTTTACACCTTGAACCTGAACAGATGACAAAATAATTACTTTGTTCTGGGATTATGTAGCTTATCGCTCACAATAAATGAAGGCTGCCACCTTATTTTGAATTCCATTTTAGTAATCATAACACCTTCTGTGTGCTGGATGCTCATGTGTTCCACATTCCCTAATTCTAATAATCAGCATTAAGGCTGTATAATCTGCCATTTGTTGGGCAGGGGTTAGCGATCCTCTGCTGCTGTTGAGCAATTACACTTTGCATTACCTTGCAGAAATGCTTCTTTAGTTTTATTTGTCAGTGTATTGATTAGAAGGAAAAGCTTTTAAGGTTTATGCCAATGCTATTATCGCATTGGTGTGATAATGTGATGTGAAGACTTAATTTGAGGTTTTAAGGGGAGGTGGCTGGCGCATTCTATCAAAGAGAATTGTTGTAGGCTTCTCAAAACTCTAAGAAATTGAAAGTTGTTCCAGGACCAGAGTGGTCCAGACTGAAATGTATTGCCTGATGTAGACACAGGCATAGCCCATCTGTCACCAGCTGAATAATTCAGTCTTAAACAAAGACAAGACAGTTTGAGAGGGGAGAAGCGTGCTTGGAGAGGAAGTGCACTATTCTTCAGCAGATGCACTTTCTCATACCACAGCATTTATATATATATATATATATATATATATAGTGAATGGCAACAGTGTAGAAATGGTAATTTCCAACCAATGTTGAGAACAAAACAACAAGCTATGAAATAATCAAACCTGAAAATGAGACAAAATGATCACGGCTGAGTGCTTTGAAAAGTTCAGAAGCAAGCATACAGAGCTTGGAGATTGTTGAATTCCCCACTAGAAGGAGAAAACACTCTGTTGTGATACTTAACGTTCTGTAAGTGGCGCATTTGCTCCGTAAGTGGTCCATTTCTTCGAGGTAAAACTTTTAACTGACAGATTGACTGTTCTGTAGCGACTTGCACAGTTCCTTTATCTCCTTCCTTCTGTCTGGGTTTGCTTTGCCATGTCTGCTCCCAATACGTACCAATTACAACACAGGATTCATGAAATGTCAACTAGAAAAATAGCTAACAAAATCACAATCACAAATGCATATTTCATTCAAGATCTCTATTTACACTTTTTACACAGTTTACAAAGGCAAAATTACATAGTGACACATTTTGTAAGTGTACTGACAAAATGAACATTCCCTTACTCACAAAACTGTTTGTGTGGTTTGTATGTCTTATGTGTTGTGTGTCGTTATAAGCAAGCTGTCGATGAGAAATGATGACAAACCTATGTGTCACCAGAATGAGCTGGGATGACAGGTGGAGGTCTTCCCCCGGGGTCTGTTTGGTTTTCGTCAGTGTCACCGTTTCCCTGCAGTACTGGAGTACATTTACAGGAATGTCACTGTTAAGGGAGGGTTTTAAGGACACCACGTATACCATGTTCACAATGGCAGAGCCAAGACAAGGCATGACTCATAAAGAAATGCGTAGGAGTTTGGCAATGTTATTAAAAAGGACCCACCACACAACATATTTCAGATTATACACTTATTTGAACACACAAAATGCATCCCTTCAAATAGTGAAATGTTTGTGGAGATGAAATGTCTGAAAGAGATCAAAAGCATTCATAATAATCAATACAAAAACTAAATGCTTGATTCAGGGGAAAAGCACTTTGGAAATGGCATTTTCAGTCAACTGTCAACCATGAATGCTCTGATGAAAATAACTACACAAGAAAACATTGCATTAGTAAACAAGGTTTTACAGTCTTTTGGTTTTCAAATGTAACCGTTGACAGTAGGTCACCATGTTGTACATCAAGAGATTATATGTGAAATGAGTTGGAAATGGCTCTCTGTGAACACTAAAAACTCTCTCCAGAACTCCCTGTGTTTCATTGCCATCAACTGTATAAGCCTCAGGAGCTCCTCGCCCATGGCCATCACCCGCAAGAAGAGGGGGAACAGGGTAATGGACTGTAAATAGGGTTGTAAATGGTAAATACATTGGTTGTTACACAGTGGGTTGTGTCAGCAGCAACGCATGTTATCAAAGAGGTCCTTTCAATAGTGCATCTACACTCTGACAGTCATTGTGGTGAAAGTGTCTCTTTCTGTTACTGCCATAGTCACATGATATACAAAAAAAAATTGCAATTGTGTAGGTCACTGTATCCAAGGCTCCTGGCTCACTTGTTGCTATGGACCCACTTGTGGTGGAATCACATGTGGTTTGCAAACAAGTCCCCAATCTGCGGTATGAGCTCTGGACAGGTAAAGGGACAATGGCCATCCCCAGGGTCAGTCCATCATGCATTCCCTGTGCAATAACAGAACTCATTGTCCCTGTCTTGTAGCAATTCAAATATAAAATAGGTACGCCTTACATACAATTGACTTGAAGCTGGTAGCTTTGCAAAGTTTTGTTAAACGTTAAAGCAGAACTAAGGAGTTTTGGTCTAAAACTAGCAAGCTAGTTTATTTTTTCTTTTCTATTTTTTTTTTCTATTTCTTATGTAAAGTAGTATTTATTGTTACACTAGGTCTCTATTGCTCGTAGCTTGACTGTTCTCTCCCTTGTACGTTGCTTTGGACAAAAGCGTCTGCTAAATGACTAAATGTAAATGTAAGCAAGCTAACAACCTAAAAGGCATGCATAAACTTTGAAAGGACCAGCAACAGCCAAGTTACCACAAATTGCTAACTGGTGTCTTCTGGTGATATAATTGCCAGGGTTGGACGTTTCTTACATTTTCAACGGGTGTGCCGTCCCGGACCTCAACACTACATAGTGCATAACCTGGACGGCTTGTGGGAATGGCATGTCTGTTCATTGGTCCTTCATATGACCATATATCATCACAATTCATTTTAAGATGATAACAAACCTAGTTGCCCATAAAAAAAAATAGAGAATAAAGTAGAAAAAAAGTAGAAAATTGCTGCATAGTGTTACCTAAAGAATTTAGCATAATTAGCCTACATAATGTTAGGCTATGTGATAACTTTAGATGGTTAACTGTCCAAAACATTTAGCTAGCTCACATTAACCCCTCAAACTAACATTAGCTAACAAACTAGGCTAGTGAACACTAGTTAAGATGACAGCAACTTTATTTATTATTTATTTATTTATTAAATATATTCCTTAATTTCACTCTGGCAGGGGGACTGCCAATGGAAACTAGCCTTTTGGCTATAATTGGGTGCATTTACATTTTAATGTTCATGAATGTACACTGTCCCTCTTGATCAAATAAACACATTGATTGATTGATTGATTGATTATGTTATTCTAAGTAAATCCATAGCAAAAAAAGAGGATGAATTGACTTTTTGTGATTCTAAATCTCTGACTGAATAATTAATGTTAACAATATCAACTGGCATTCTGCATTCTACTTTCATTTGCTTGATATTTAGCATATAATCACTAACTTATTGAGATTACGCATATGAAGCCGCAATTATTCGCATATTTGCATGAGATATTGAAAATCAGAATTGGATGTGAACTTACCAAATAAATAAGACTTTCTCCACGGCGGACTGGGAAGTTGTTGCCAACGAAAGTAATGACCCGTCGTCCCTTCTTCTGAATTTGCCTGCTGTTTCTGTCGAAGATCACATTAGAATGATGCAAAAGGGGTTATTTGAGCAGATTGGGTAATGCCTGTTACTTCTAAATTCATGTTGCGTCGGGAACAACAAATACTCAAGGATGTCAGGTCGACCATCCACATTATCCCTTCTTTTTTTTCTGGATGTAAGCGATTCTGTGTCCTCTGCATCATGTCCAAGTGTTGCGAGAGTCAGGAAAACGTTGAGCCACGTGCCGCCACAGTCTGGGCCTCTGGGGCCTCATGACGAGAGGAGTGACAACCTGAGAGAGGAGAGAAAGGGGGGAGGACAAAAGGCTGGTGAGAAGAGGAGAAAAGAGAGAGAGAAAGAAAGGAGGAGGACAAAGGGCTGGTGAGAAGAGGAGAAAAGAGAGAGAGAGAGAGAGGAAAAAAGTGCTTTCATTAGGCCCAATCCAAAGCAGTTTGCCCGTGAAAGTGGCATGGCGGTGACAAACTGTGACAGTGGTGCTCCCTCTCGCTGTGTTTTTCCCTATGTAACCTTGCTGGTCGCCAATCGTCACGCTGTCTCTTCCGATTGGCCCCGCTTGTGTGAGATAGCTCACGGGGCAGGCAGGCAGGCTTTGCGAAGACGGCGGGGGGAACGAACAGGGGGGGGAAAGGAAGGAAAAGAGAAAGACAGGGAGATAGAGGTTACATCCAAGGAGAGAGAGTGAAAAGACCCCATTTTATCTTTTCACTTCACTGAGTCCGGCTCCGCGCTGCTTTTGCCGCTCCGGCTGTACGCTTTCCTGCTCTGTCTTAGTCACGACCGCCTTCTTCGCTCAGCTCAAGATGTATTTTTCCACTCCTTTTGACCTTGTCCTCTCACAGCCGATGACTATGAAGTCACCGGATGTCCACCTCTCTCCCCCTGCCACTACGTCTCTCTCTCAGGAGACCAGGTCTCCGCCTCCCCTCCGAGGGACCTGCAGAGACTCACCACTGGCCAGCCCACGCACCATTCCCTGACTCAACGGGGACCATGCTTGATTGACTGGAAAAAGACTACATTAACCTTTTGAGATGGCAAGCTACATGCTATTTCCCCCTGCCAGAAAGTCCTACTGAGCAGGCTTACTCAGAGGCCATGTAAGGGGACATTTCCTGTTTATGTGTTTAACACAGGTGGAAAATTCAGGTTAGCCCCGAACAAAAGTCCTTAGCGGTTTGTGGAGTCAAGCTGATTATCACAGCCCACAGCTGGGAGAGATGGATGACAATTCTCTTTGAGTGCATGGCTGTGAGGAAAACAAGGGGAACCCTTTGCTCTGTGAACCTGCAGTTCTCTAAATCCTCAGACATAAGGTATCTACAAGGTAATTATTTCTAGCATTTTCTGTGATAAGGAGGGAAAAACCACAGTCAAGCCTGAACTGTGACTGTTTTCTAATCCGGTAAACTTTGGGAGCACTCTCTCTATCTATCTGCACCATCTGATCTTTTCTCAGCTGTTGACTGAGCATGTAAGTGCATTTGACTGCTCATTTTTTATAGATCAGTATCGATCAGCCCACGGAAGGAACGCATGGCTCTCAAGATAGCAATCAAAGCATGGCAACGCAAGGTTCCCATTTCCCCTCACCTTGTCAGGCGGAATTGATTTTATGGGTGCAGGGGTCTCTCTGTCTCTCTCTCACACACACTCTCTCTCTCTCTCTCTCTCTCTCTCTCATACACACACTCTCTCTCTCTTTCTCTCTCTCTATCTCAACCCCGCCGAGCTTTAAAATCTTCATCTTCTCTAGCGTGGTTGACATGCTCCAGTGGGCTTGGAGAAATGGCTTCCCGCTCCTGCCTCAGAGTTGGAAGAATGGCTGTAAAATGTTTGTATATCTGACATTTATAAAGCAAAATGGTGCTCTGTGTCAGTTTTAGGGTCCTTCCCCAATATCAATGTATTATTCCAGCTTTGGCCAGTAATGTGCTAGTTCCTATATTCTCATAAATATTGCTGTTTGTATGTCATAGAATGCTATAAATATTGCAATTAAACATCCACTAAGTACTTGCAGGGATTTTAGAGCAGAATGGAGCAAATCATCATCGGTATATTGTACTGCAGGCCAACAGCTTCTGTTTGACTTTGCACATTCGTAGTAGAGCATAGTTATGGTATGTATTCAACAATCAACAAACTCCTAAAATCACCATCAGTAAAATCTTAATGCATAAAATCAGTTGTCAAAATTCCCTTCCCTAGAGTAAGCCATCAGTCAAACTCTTACTCTGCACCGCATTGACAATTACTGATGTCTTCCCATTTACATTACAAATGTAGACTCTCATAGACTATCAGCCAGGTATGAAATGAAACTCTGTATGTCACCGGGTGAAAGCAGACCCCCAAACCAGACAATTACAGCCGAGTGGAGATGGATTCCCTGCCGTCCCACCGCCGACTCTGACTTGGTGATACACAGCGATTAAGCCGGAGCTGTGCATGTAAATCCCCTCCTCCCCGTCATGCTGGGGTTAAACACATGTGTGCTGGGGGGTGATCAGGCCTGAATCCCAGGCCTCCTCATAAAGGCTCCCCTGGAGGCTGCCTGGCAATGACGGAGGGAACAGGAAAAATGCTTCCTACTTACGCTGCCCTTTAAAATATTCAGAGTTTAATTTACAGTTGAGCTTGCTCGCTCGCTCGCTCACACACACTCTCCCTCCCCTTCTCGCTCTCCTTCTCTCTCTTCTACTCCATCTCTGTCTCTCTCCAGCTCCCTCTACATCTCTCTCTATTCCTCTCTCCCTCTCTCCTTTCCCTCCTGCCTTTCTCTCTCCCTCTCTCTCTCTCTCCCTGATCTGCTCATTAATAACAGGCTCTTGGTGTCACCAGCACAGCTCCCAGCATGGGGCTAATGTGGAGATGGAGCCTTCGCCTGGGGGAGGCCAGCTCGCTCAGACCCACGCCAGAAGACTCAACAGCATTCGCCTACTTCTGCCTCTGCCTCTGCCGCTGCCGCTGCCGCTGCCTCTGCCTCTGCGTCTGCCTCCACTTCACTCTGATTGGACTTGACTCTATGGCAGACCTGGTAGATCCATACCGGTTCAGGCCCACGGCAGACAACTCACCACATAGCCTATTTCTGCCTGTGTCTGCCTCCACTTCATTCAGATCGCAGCTGTCTCCTCTATGGGCCCAGATCTGGTCAATTCATGCCTACAGTGTCTGGCCTCACTGCACTGCTGGGTAAGCGACGCTCAGGCCCATGCCAGATTTACTCACCAGCTTACTTCTCCTGCCTCTGTCTCCACTTCATTCAGGCTTGACTCTCTACACTAGATCCTGCCTCGTTCTGGTAGAGTCATGCTTTCACAGTGTAAGCTATGAAAGATGATTTTGTACCTATTCTATAGTCGGCAACTGTCTGGCCAGTCTTTATCTCTCCTGCTCTGCTGATCACTGCCCTTAGCCTATAAGCCACTGTTTACACCTTCTGAAGTACTTGGGTATTTTCAAGCAATGGCAGCTTTGCTCAGTAAATTCACCTTTCCCAGATTATATTCCAAGTATACCTTAAAGCAGCAGTAAGGGGGTTTGGTCAAAAACTAGCAATTTAACTACAACAAAAGAATGCAAAAACACCTTACAAAGACCAACAAGAGCACAGTGACACTAATAAAAAGCTTGCTAGCATGCTAGCTCATGTCTTTTGGCAATATAGTTAATGATGTGCTGTGAAATGTTTTTTATTTTTTATTTATTTTTAACATTTATGTCGGGTGGTCTGACCTGGGCTTCACCACTGCATAGTGCATAGCCTAGTGGCTAGATGTAAAGAAAGGTGTGGTTAACTGTCCTTCACGTGACCATATGCCTTGAAAATGAAGTTAAAGATGATAGGAGTAGGCTATTAGATGCCTGTAAAACCATGCTTCAAAAGGTGGCAACTTGTTACATACTGTCTCTTAAAGAAAGCTACTCATTTGGGTCGGACTGACTGAAGGATACCATCTGTAATTTTTATTTAGCAGGGTTAATATGGCAAACTCAAGCAAGATACACAACCTATACAACTAGGTAATATTTACAAACATGGGTATTTGCCTGTATGATTTGAATTAGTCATATACCACATGGCAGCATTTATACAGAATTCTGTATTTGCATGCTTTGCACCAACACTGTGATTCCCCAGCATTTTGTGAAAGACTCAGCCTGCTTAGCATCGTACTGTGTAGAGCATCTCCCAGCACAGTGGCGCTCTGGTGACTGTCCATGGTGCTGATGTGTGTGAAGATTTAATGAGTGAAGGGAACGGGCCTCTGGCAGCTGCCTTCAGATGCGGCCAGAGTCTAATACTGTACGTCTCCCGTGGAACATAAAACATGTCGCTGCTGCCTTCATTATCATTGAGGATTCACTAGCTATACAAAAGCTTTACAAGATGCAATTTACAGGACCGCAGTTCTGAAATGTCTTTGTGTGGGATGAGCTTTGACAAGCAATTACAACCGATTTATTTATTTATTTAAATCTGTTTATTTATTTTATTCTCCCCATTTCTATATTTGTGAAAAGGAAGAACTATTGAATGCAAAGTAAACAAAAACGAAATGCAGTGAATTTCTTGAATTTCTTGGTTTGTGAAAATACATTTGAACCACAATAGAGTGAGGTTTATATGTTCTCACTTTCATCAGCATACTACCACAAACCAACGGCCAGATAGCACACTAAAATTGAAGCCTTGCACAGGCATACAAGTTATTGCTGGCAAAAGAAGTGCTCTACCATTGAAAAATGTAATGCTTGACATTTCACTTGGGAAAAGGAGTTGTAAACATAACCCAAGACAACCCCAGAATTCACAGTGATTCCATACTGTTTTTGAAGAGTAGATATCAGCATTTGTGGAATCATTACAATGTGAAACAAGTGTAGGAGTGTATCCAATATGCCACACACCAAAGCCCACAAGGTTTCTTCAAAACATTTCAGACAAATGTCCAGCTTCTGCTGTTGCTGGAATGCTGTTGCTGAAAGTAACTTCTTTAAAGCTGACAAAGACCAGAGAATGTTTTGGTATGAAGGGTACAAAAGGTTATTTGGAGTTTAATAATAAAAAAAACATTGTCTGTCTTCAATAGGCGACTGAAAAAAAAAACACTATAGAGGAAATAGAAGGTCAAACAGTCTTTTAACAAAATGGCTGCCTTCTCATTTGAACAGCACTATTGTGATGATGTCACAAGCTGGAGCTGCTCCCCGCAATCTGTTGCTGCCAAAAGACTTGGATCCAAACACCGGAGCCATCTTGGCAAGTTAAGCAACGTCCACATCATCCAAACCAATCCCAGCGATGCCACAGCCTACATGACGACCAGCTGCATCTTTTCAACATGGCTGGCTTCAGTTTACCAGCCTTTGTTTTGTCTCTCCTCCTTGGTTCCTCGTAGGCTTTGTGCTGTGGATGATTTCAAAGCCAGCTGTTTTGAATCCAGTTGGATATACATATGGATGCCCATCTGGTGGAGGAAAAAGCAAAAAGGGTGTGCAACACATTTAAACTTTGTTTTGTTTCATCACAGCTATTTGCCCACGTTATCGGCGCCTGTCTATCATTGTTTTATATTGGCATCCAAACTCTCCCTGTCATAACAAAAAACAACCTATGGTTATATAGAGGTCATTCAGGTTGCATGGATCTGATCCGTGTCAACCATGTCTGTATGGTTATGTGTCATCCGCAGAAATGGAAACAGTAGAATGGGCATTCCTACACTATTGATCCATTCCAGTTGTATTAGAAGATGAAATTTCCGAGTTCTAAGTCGGCAGTTTCAACAGGAACGCCCCCCCTGAAGTTGGAATTCCAACCCATAATGTCGGACGAACCTCACCATACCCGACTTCAGAATCCAAGATGACTGACCCAGAGCATCAACTTTATTAACACTTCTGTCTTGTGCCTAATTAAATGGGTTGCACACACAGTACTGTCCAACTTCTATCTGTGGACGTGTTGCTACAGTGTTTGTATGCGCAAAATACAGCATAATGTGTTGTTATCAACTGGTATTGCTGACATCTGGTAAGAATGGCTAACAACAACAATTGTTATTGCATTTGCATTCCGATTTACTGGGTCAACTGGCGTGTGACGTCATTCCCAGCTCCGAGTTCCGAGGTAAATGGAACGCACCATATGTTTCATGTCAAACCCAGAACAGGAAATTATCCGATAAGGGGTGTTGATGACACGTTTGGTTTGATATTGATTGTTCGATAACTGTTTCATCAAGTATGGGCATAAGATGTGTACATGTAATAACTATCATTGACCCTAACCCTAACCCAGCAGAGAAGGAAGTTCTGCACACGTTGCTTACATCCATTGCAATTCTTCCAATTCTACGGTGTTACAGTAATACACCTTACAACTAAATGTAAGGTATCTAGCTGCAACATATCTTTTTTTATGTCACATTAGGTGTCAGGTGTCATATGCAGTAGTTCAGTGTTAGAAGGACAGTAGATTCAATCTTCCTGTGTGACCTCATCAAAAGGATGTCAGCAGTGTTCTAAAACAGTCACATCCAACCATAAGGTTGCATCCATCTGCTCTTCTTAGACTGCAAGGGTTTGGCATTTCAGCCCGAAGCACCAATGTGGAATGTCTTTATTTTCAGAAAAAATATAGTCTCAAACCCACAATGCCAAATTTCCCACAAGCCTCTTCTGCTCAGTCCAGTGCTTCACATCAAGTACATAAAAACGAAATAGAAATGGAATGGAAACATCTACAGCTTAGTGTTCACGGCCTGGCTGGTAAGAAAGCCATAAGGGACAGAATCCCTTCCTCTGCTGTCGATAATTACATTGGTGCGGGGAGGTAGCCGTATCGCATTTCGGCGGGACTTGAAGAATGGACGGCCTGCTCCAGCCATAATGAGCTTTTTGATTAAGAGAGAACATTTCTGCTGGAGGGTTTGGAACAACAGAGTCTGGGCAAGGGTGATTTCTACTTACACGACCAGAGCAAGGGATGGTGGTGGACAGCAATGGCGTGGGTGGAGGGAGGTGAAGGGGTGGGGGTAGAGGTGGGGGTGGGGCCTACCAGCCAGCCAGCGCTTGTTGGTTGTGCTTTCCCTTAAATCCAGCTCCAGACCGAGGGCTCCGGTTATGTGGGCTGCTTATGCAGCTCTCTGTGATGTTATTCAAAGTGGACATTGCCCAGTGCTGCTACTTCTGCCTAGCACAGTGCCATTAGCAGCCGGACGGTTTGCGTCAGAGAGGACTGGAAATCAGAGAATAACGAGCCCTCAGGCAGAGACCTGGAGGTAGAGGATGATGTGAGGCTATCGTCAGCTTCTGTGAAATGGAGCAGACTGAGTTTATCCATAGAGTGGGGTCAGAAAGACTGGCTGACTCTCTCGCTCTCTCATTGTAACATACCTTAGAAAAAGACCCCCAACCCCCCTCAGTGCGTGCATCTCTGAACACCTCTGTCTCCATCTTTTTGTTCATCTGTCTCCCTCCATCTTCGTAGCTCTTCCTGTCCTAACACTCTCTCTCTCTCTTTCATCCTCTCTGTAATCTCTCCTCCACCACCTGTCTGTCTATGTCTCTCTTTTCCCTGTAATACTCTTCCTCTCTCTCTCTTCCTCCGTTCATTGTTCTCTTTATCTCCCTCTCCTCTTCATCTAATACACTCTTCATTTCTCCTCTCTCCAATCTAATACTCCCCATCTCTCTCCTCTTCCTCATGTCTAA
>NC_045155.1:29193576-29206076 GCF_900700415.2 Clupea harengus
CCGCTGGCCGCCATTCACTTTATTATGGAGAGGCTAACAAAGTCCTCCTGCTGCAGGAGATAACACTGGGGGGGCTGCTGTCTTTTGTTCAGCCCCCACCGGCACTGCTGCCACGGCCATCACTGGCCCCCAAGCACACACACGCATGCACACACGCACACACGCGTGCGCACACACACATGCACAAACACACACACACACATATACACACACACACACACGCACACACACACGCACCACACGCACAAACACACACACACACACACACACACACACACGCACACACACACGCACCACACACACGCACAAACACACACACACACACACACACTGTCACATGACTACTGTAAAAAAAATTGCATTCTCCCAATTCTCTGCCAAGCCATGGCTTGAAATAACTATTACTGTGGGTTTTCTCACACTTCGTATTCCTCAAAGTTACCCCTTCACAGACACACACACACACACACACACAATTCTCTCTCACTGTCCCTTTCTCTCACCCACTCATTCTTTGTCTTTTTCTGTCTTTCCCCACTTTTCCCTGCTATTTCCTTGGATGCCTGCCTTCAAATTTCATTAGGGAGCCTCCAGTACATTAACCCCGGAGCAAATCAAATTGCTGTTTCTGGAGGTAGACGCAGGGTTAAATGAGGCTTTCAGACCACTTGGACCCAGCCTCCCTGTTATTAGCGCTGCTGTTTGCCATACTTACCCTTGCTCTGCCCTTTGGGCCTGGAGATCTCTGTCTGATCAGCACTTATGCAGCCAGAGGCAGCAGGCCATCAGGGAGACCCAGGAACAGGGCATAGCAGCAAACTACACTGTGCATCATTTGATGGTATTGTCCTGTTCTGTCATATACATATATTGTATGACATTGTCTATTTTCAACTCCCTTGTGGGACATTTTGAGTTCCACTGTGGTATATTGGCAATAATGCATGAGCATGCAAATCGCTGATGAATTAAAGGTGATCTGTTATGTAGGACAAGGTGTTAATATCCCTTTCTGCATACTCGAGACTCTGTGGGTTGGTCGAATAATTGATGGCATCCTATGGGTTGTCAAGGGTTGTCAAGTGGTCAAATGTTGTTGCCGGCCTACGAGATGGTGGAGGAAGGGCATTGACGCTCATCCGTCGACTCTCCATCACTGCCGCAAGACACTGTAGCACCTGGTTGTGCCGCCAGGTGTACCGGCCTTGAGTGAGGCCGGTCTTGCAGCCCACCAGGATGTGCTTTAGTGTAGCTGGAGTCGGGCAGAGGGAGCATGTCGGGTCTTCTCCGTACCACTGGCTAAGATTCTTGGGAGACGGCAGTACATCATAAGCGGCCCTGATGGTGAAGCTAGCCTTAAATGCCTCCATCTCCCACAGCTCCTGCCAGGAGATCTTCCTCTTCTCCACTCCCTCCCAAGTCATCCACTGCCCCTGCTTTGCCTGTGAAACAGCTTTTGCACACCTTGCTGCCTCCTCTTGCTGACGTACCTCCTGGACCACCAGCTTGCGTCTCTGGAACGGAGTAGCCTTGTTCCAGGCCGGTGTACTGGCTCCGGCTCCAAGACCACTCCTCCCGTGCTGCACTCGGCCCACGATGTCCCTGTGCTTGAGTGCTGCCTTTGCCTGCTTGGTTGCTTCCAGTGGGGTCCACTTCCTCCCAGTAGCCAGGATGGGTGCAGCTTGGGCTACAAATGGATCACTCGAATCCAATAGCATCATCTCCAGTCTAACTTTGGCGCATTTATACTCCTCTGCTAGACTGGAAATGGGCAGTTCTAATACTCCTTTGCCATAGAGCCCTATACTGCTGAGGCACCTGGGAAGCCCAAGCCACTTCCTTGCATATGAGCTGACCAGCCTCTCCAGCTTTTCCACCTTTGAGATCGGGACTTCATACATGGTAAGTGGCCATAAGAGGCGTGGAAGGAGCCCAAACTGCATACACCAGAGCTTCAACTTGCCAGGTAGTGCGGTTCTGTTGATGTTCTCCAGGCCGCTGGCTACATCCTTCCTGAGCTGATCTACTTGCTCTTTGTCCTTAAGGGAGGCATCATACCATCGGCCAAGGCTCTTCACAGGCTTCTCAGAGACAGTTGGAATAGGCTCATCGCCAATGAGAAAGCGTTGGTCTGACAGCTTCCCCTTGACGATGGAGATGCTTCTGGACTTGCTCGGCTTGATCTTCATCCGAGCCAGCTCGATGTTATCTTGCAGCTTTTTCAGTAGCCGTACAGTGCAAGCCTTGGTCGTGGTGAGGGTGGTAAGGTCGTCCATGTAAGCTCTCACAGGCGGCAGCCTCAGGCCAGGTCTTATAAGCTGTCCTCCAACCACCCACCGAGATGCTCGAATTATCATCTCCATGGCCATTGTGAAGGCTAGCGGGGAGATGGTGCAGCCGGCCATAATTCCCACTTCTAGATGCTACCATGCTGTGGTGTACTCTGCTGTTGATAGGCACACCTGTACGTCCTGGAAGTAGGCCTTGACAAGGCTTGTTAGGGCTACAGGGACCCTGAAGAAGTCAAATGCGGTCCAGAGGAGGTTGTGAGGGACTGAGCCAAAGGCGTTGGCGAGATCCAGGAACACCACATGAAGATCTGTTCCCTCCGTCTTGGCAACTTTGATCTGATGCCAGATGGTACTCGCATGTTCCAGACAACCGGAGAAGCCAGAGATGCCTGCTTTCTGGATTGATGTGTCAATCAGATGGTTTCTTTGCAGGTATCCTGCCAGCCTGTGAGCGACCACACTGAAGAATATCTTCCCCTCGACGTTTAGGAGGCTGATCTGGTGGAATTGGCCGATTTCTGAGGAGTCCTTTTCCTTTGGGATAAGGATTCCTCCAGCTCTCTGCCAGGATGTTGGTATCTCCTTCTTTTGCCAGACCACCCTCATGAGCTTCCAGAGGAATCGGAGGGCATCTGGTGCATTTTTGTAGAGCCTGTATGGAACTCCGTTAGGACCTGGGGCTGAAGCAGCCCTTGCTCTACGCACAGTTTTCTCCACTTCGCTCCATCTGGGTGGGCTGATATCTAGCTGGTGCTCTGGCGGGTTGATTGGTGGCATATCAGATGGGAGAATAACCTCTTCGTGGCGTTTGGCATCTGTGCAGGACTTTTCCAGATGTTTTTCCAGGTCTGCCTTTGACACTGAGAGGCTTCCACTCTTCTCCGCTGTAAAGAGACTCTTCACAAATTTGAAGGGGTCTTTGTAGAAGCGTGATCTTGTCTGTTCCTTCCTTCTGCGCTTCTTTACCAGATTTTCCGCTCTTCTCAGTGTCACAAGTCTACTCCGGATGGCCTCCTGCAAGACGTTGATGCCCTCCTTTTCCTCCTCTGTGGCTTTCCTCCACTGCTTCTTCAGCTGCCTCCTCTCTCTGACTAGGCGATCTATTTCCTTCTGCCTCCTGGACTTAGTGGGGATTGTCGGTTCAGATCTCTTTCTTTCGACTGCTCCAAACCTTTCCGATCCATAGCTGTATATAAGATCTCCCATTTTTTCCAGCTTCTTCCTGGTGGTGCCTTTGAGCCCCTCTAAGATGTTGCAGAGGTCGGTGTTGACCTCCATCCACAGTGCCTTTTCGCAGGATTTTGGCCACTTGATCAGTGGCCTTCGCCCTTGGATCTTCTTTTCCACTGCAGGTCTTGCTGGGCTGGGTTCAGGTTGGTTTCCTGTGCAAGGTTCGTCCTCTTCTGGGACAGGGATGTTGATGTCCTGCAGACTGTGGTTTTGGCCCCGCTGCTGAACTTCAGTCGACTGACTCGACCTGCTTCTCAGAAAGTAGCTGTCGATGCGAGATCCCTGTTGACCCTTCTTTAGGCACCCTTTCTTGCCCTGATGTATTTTTAGGCCTCTAGTGGAAGTAACCTTTTCCCAGCCACATATGCAGCTCTGGAGCTTGTGTCCTGCAGTAGCTGTTGCAGTCTCGGGTATGCTGATCATCAAACTCGTAGTCTGTTCCGTTCCTATGTCAATAACCGGGTTATCTGCCGATGAGTCATCTTCCGCCCCCGCTCTCGCTGACTCAAGGGGTATTTTTTCCTTATAATTTTTCGTAGCCATTGGTGGGTGGGACTCATACACCGTTCGTGCTGGGTCCCGCTACCACGGGTAGCTAGCCCGTGGCAGCCCCGTTGGGGTCTATTCCCTCCCGCCAGCTGTCTTTCCATGCTGTCACAAGGTCTTTCCCTAGTTGTCAGCTGCTCTTTCACAGCAGTCACTGGTTCTCCAGATGATCAGATCTGTTATGTAGGACAAGGTGTTAATATCCCTTTCTGCATACTCGAGACTCTGTGGGTTGGTCGAATGATTGATGGCATCCTATGGGTTGTCAAGTGGGCGCCCTCCTTCTTCGATGTTTCGCTGATTGACCCACGACACCTCCAGAGGGTTCAGCAGTGAGATCCGGCGTCCCGGGCTCACTCCCTAGATGCCATCACTCATCCGACAGCCCAGGCGGAGTCCTTCCTCTTTATCCACAGCCACTGACTTCCCTTTTCAGCAGCCCTGGAAAGGTCTTTGACTGCCTGCCTGTGGGCCTTCCCCCACACTCCCATCTCTCGAAGAGGCCTGGATGTTGAGGTGGCTACAAATCCTCTGCAGCCTACTTCAACTGGGCAGACCTTAGCTTTCCAGCCTCGTTGTTGTGCGTCTGCTGCAAGGTCCGCATACCTTAGCTTCTTGCGCTCGTAAGCCTCTTCCACCGCACTCTCCCAGGGCACCGTGAGCTCGACGATATAGACCTGCTTGAGTGAGGCCGACCAAAGCACAAGGTCTGGTCGCAGATTTGATGTTGCTATTTCTGCTGGAAATCGGAGCTTCTGGCCTAGGTCTGCCAGCATCTTCCAGTCCCGTGCCCCACCTAGCTGTCCAGTTTCTGGTCTTGTGGTGGTGAGAGTGGCTTGGCCCCCGCCCTCCCGGACAAATGTTGTTGCCGGCCTACGAGATGGTGGAGGAAGGGCATTGACGCTCATCCGTCGACTCTCCATCACTGCCGCAAGACACTGTAGCACCTGGTTGTGCCGCCAGGTGTACCGGCCTTGAGTGAGGCCGGTCTTGCAGCCCACCAGGATGTGCTTTAGTGTAGCTGGAGTCGGGCAGAGGGAGCATGTCGGGTCTTCTCCGTACCACTGGCTAAGATTCTTGGGAGACGGCAGTACATCATAAGCGGCCCTGATGGTGAAGCTAGCCTTAAATGCCTCCATCTCCCACAGCTCCTGCCAGGAACAGTAACACAATATAGCACTACGTTATATATATAATATATACAATCTAATTTGTTGAAGTGCATGGATTCAAATGACTTTGAAACTACAGTCCGTTCCATTCTCAGATGTTTTCAGAAGAGCGCCTTCAGTACCAGTGTCTCTTTAGTGCGGTGCCATAGCCCTCTGCTGTGATGGGAGGAACACAACACAGTTTGGCTTTCCTGCCTTTTATGAATACAAAATGCACTTTGTAATATTTACTGTCCGGGGCCAAGTAGTGTCAAGGGGCATAAGCATATCCGCAGCTCAGCAATTACTTGTGTGGGTGTGCATGTTTGATGTGACCTTGAGCGACCTTGCAGGACTGGTTACTGGCATAGGCTGAAGGATCCTGCTTAACTTCAGACAACCGTTGTCATCATGAGCATTTGGATTTATAGAAAAGCAATTGTGGTTCAATGAAAAAAAGTCAAGTGCGATTACGTTCAATTTATCATTTTTTGAAAGCACATCGAAAACACCCATATCCTAGCAAATACACATGATTTATATGTATTCCAGCAATGCAAATACCCAACACACACACCCACACACACACACACACAGATGCACTCCCATAAATGCGCGCGCACACACACACACACACACATACACGCTCACAATGACACACACATCATATACGCACATTCATCCATTTGCTATTCATCTATCTGTCACTACATGTGTGGCTGGAGGTATATATGTGACAGCTGGCTTCCAGCTATATGCTCTGAAAAGCATAGAAATGACTGAATAGCAAGGATCATATGCAGCGCTTGGATGGGCACGAGCAACTCCCTTCCGTCGGATCAAATCAAATTATATCAGACATCCAAATACGTAATTATTGCCAGCTTTCTAAAAGACTGTCGGAGCCACTGTAGCATACTGATGAGGTTTTGTTCCACCAAGGCATGGTGATACCCTGGGTCCACACAACAGCATGGCTCCAAAGGTTTGAATCGTTTTTTCTTTCCTTCCTCATGTGTTCTTAAAACAGATGGAGTTGTTTTTGAAGCTGTTTAACTCTCGTTCCTCTACAGACCTTTGTGAGTTTTCTTCAATATTATGCTTAGCGAGAATAAAACAGTGATTATGTCCGCCGCCATGGGGCTGGACTCCCACCAAAGTATGTGTTGTGGTTTCCATCCTGGAGGAAGCTCAACCGCATCAACAGAGGCTCCCACAAGAGGTTCTTTGTGAGCAGCTGAGAAGGTTTACATCGTGTGAACGTCGCAACAAACACAAGCAGAAGCAAGAAGGGAGAAAAAATACTAATCGAGGAACTTTTAGAGTTTTCATGTTAATGCATAATCTGTCAAAATACTGCAGCCCTCCCCTTCATTTATGTAAGAGCAATTTTCAGAAAATGCACTTATCTAATCACCAGACGAGCCTAATGCACACCCACCTTTCTCGGCGAGCGCGCGCGAGAGAACGAGGCGAAAGCTTGTTGAGACACAATCAAATTAAAACGAGCTTTAACACATCGGAATGTGGCTGTGGTGGCACCGCGGCCTCCAGCTCCCCAGCGTCCTCCGCGGAACCGGAGTATCATGTTCTAGTCCCCGGAATGACACTGTGAGGGTGTTGCACCGCCTGTCCATTAGCAGGTCCGCAGACCCCAAGGCTGGGTAATAGCATAATTGGTTTAATGGTGGAGGGGGCGGGAGCGGGGGCAAGGCGGGCAGTTTAGGGGATTAATTAAAGGATTTGGTTTCACACTGAATCAGGCCAACAGGGAGGCTGGGACCACAGTCAGGGTCTGTGGATAAATAAATAAACCTGTCAGAGCTGATACAGATTGGAAGAGTTTTTAAAGACCTCACACACACACACACACACACACACACACACACACACACACAGACATGGACACGTAAATGTAAATACAGACACTGTCAGATTCGCGCACACACACACCTCACACACAGAGACAACACATAGACAAACACAAACACACAGACTCACACACACAAATACACACACTCACACAAAGAGAACCTATACACAGACTGACACATACACACACACACTCACACAGACTCTAACACACACACACACACACACACACACAAACACACACACACACACACACACACACACACACACACACAGAGAGACACACATTGGCTCCACACCTGATGGATTACCACACAAATGTGGCTCTCCATCACAGAAACACCAACACACACCTTATTCCCAAGAGGTCACCAATTAAGGCTCTCACATCTGGAGTGGGGCTAATGTTTCTCCGTGTGCTTGTGTGCTGTAGAACGTCTAGCATGGAGCCAAGCCAGTTCTCTTTAACCGTGTGTGGGAGGTTTTACAGCTATGATTCACTTCATCTAAACAACTACATTTGTACTTGTACAGTATGTTCTATTCAGGTACGTTCAAGTAGGGTCTAGTATTTCATGGTCTAATCACTGGTTTCAGCCTGACCCAAAAATGAAGCATCGACCGTGGCGAAACTTTGTTTCCACGGCGTTGTCAGGAAGAGAGAAATAGTCACCTTTGTCATAAATGTCCTGTTCCATTGCTGTGCTGCTCTAAGTGAGGCAGAACCTTACAGACGGTTCCACTCAACACCTCTCTCTTATGATGAATCACTCACTGTGTGTGTGAGCGTTTGTGTGTGTGTGTGCGAGTGTGTGTGCGAGTGTGTGTGTGTGTGTGTGTCAGTGTTAATTTCGTTGACGAAAACTATGACGAAAAATATTCGTTAACGACCTTTTTCCCGTGACTAAGACGAGACTAAGACGTGACGAAAACGGATCTTTATAAATAAAAACTATGACTAAATCTATTTTAACTTTCGTTGACGAGACGAGACGAGACGAAAATGTTGGTGGTTGACTAAGTCACAATTGTTTTTTTTTTTCTAAACTTGTATGCACATCATTGGTTGAATGTTGCCCGGTCCTGTATCTATCCCTCCTCCACTCCCTGAGATGGCCAGACATGCAAGTGACGCCCTATGGCTTAACGTTATGATGGCTGAAGTTCAAGCACTCGGTACTGGAAGACAAATAAGAATAGATATCTGGACAGTCTTAAATTATAACTTGAGAGAAACCGTGTGGCTTCAAAATAGATGGGAAGAACACAACAAGAGGCACCTGAAAGCGCACAAGACAACCCTGCCATTTATGCCAAGGTAAATTAGCTAGTAACTGTCAATGATAATTAGCTAATGTTAACTAGTTATTCGAATATATTAGCCAACATTAAGTTAACTTCAAAGGGGCAGTCGAGTGTATAGGTTGTGTCAGCTTGGATAACTAGCTAGTCATTTTCGATTGAAACCTCCCGTTTGGCTTGGCAAATGAGTTCCAAAACTTTTAGCTAGCTAACGTTGGCTAACTATGAGGTAGCATAGCTAAGTTATACTAGCTATCGATAACTAGCTAGTAAACACATTGCAGAATGGACTATAGGACAGGCCACGCATGACATTAATCAAGAAAAAATAAATGAATATGTGATTGGTTTACATATCCTTGTCTATTTATGCAATTGTTATTAGCACTACTTTCAACTCTCAAACTATCTGTCTAGCTAAATTCTGTATGTTGGTTATCAGATTGCACAGCAATTCATATGGAGGATATGTGGTTGATTTAACTAAGGCCAGGTAGGCATAGTAGTTGTATTGTGTTATCAGATCATTTGAATCTTCAAAATCTAGACTTGATATTCTCTTATATTTTAATGATAATACTGTTAATTAAGTATTGCCTTAAAATTATTATTTACATTGAATTCATTGGAATTCAGCTGTAGGCATAGGAGATCTGTATCTTAGAGACTAATTGCATCCACAGTTTACGTACTGCAAGCTTGACTATTATGCAGTTGTAGACACAACACAAGGGGTCCCCAGGCCTGAGAAGGGATGGAAAGGAGTTTAATGTGACTATAAGATGGACTTAATTTTTAGTTTAATGTGACTAAAACTAGACTAAAATGTAATGAGACTTCGTTGACTAAAACTAGAGTAAAATGTTCTGAGTTTTCGTCGACGAAAACTAGACTAAAACTAAGCAGGATAAAAATGACTAAAAGTGACTAAAACTAATATGCATTTTCGTCTAAAGACTAAGACTAAGACTAAATCTAAAATAGCTGCCAAAATTAACACTGGTGTGTGTGTGTGTGTGTGTGTGTGTGTGTGTGTGTGAGTGTGTGTGTGTGTGTGCGTTTGTGTGTGTTTTGTGGCAGAACAGAACAAAAACAGAACAGAGGCAAAAAGCAAGGCTGACTTTTCCATTCGCTGTGTGTTTATACACTTAACATTGAGCAAGACAAAGATGGATAGAGGGCAGGTCCCACACACAGCACTCCTTTCTTCTTCCCCCCTTCTTCCCTCCCTTCTTTCCTCCCTTCTTCCCCGACATGCACAGAAAACTTGCACTGTTTACTTTCCCCTGAACTCGGGAGGAAGCAGCGTCTGCAAATGTCAGCTGTTGAAAATGCACGAGTGACGAGACTCCAGCGTGTTTGCCCTCCATATTTACGTTACACACACACACACACACACGCACACACACGCACACACACACACACACACACACACGCACACACCCACCCACACACACACACACACACGCACACACACACACACACGCACACACACGCACACACACACACACACACACGCACACGCACACACACACCCATCCCTGCCACCCCCTCACCTACCCCAACCCCCACTACCACCCACCTCCCATCCCAGCACCATCCCACAATCCCAGCAGAGCAGAGAAGCAGGGGTCAGTGCTCGGCTCTCACCGGTGGAGCCCACTTAGCCGTAACTGAATTAGCCCGCTCACTCCACCGAAACAGAATCCTCCCCTCTCTCTCTCTCTTCTAAAAAACGCTCACCAGCACACTTTTAGTGTAATTGCCGACACAATCTTGTTAAATAAGGCAAGGTGGTTTCCACTTAAAGCCGTCTCCTCCGTGTTGCTTATCCTGGGCGAGGAAAATGATGAATTTGTAACGCAAAGTGTCTTGGCGTCTTCAGGAGAGAATTGGCTTTGTTGAGGTTTTGGGTGCAGACTTCTTTGTAAGAGACAGATGATCAATGCAGACATAACTCACACAAAGTGCTTCTCCAGGTAGGCTTACAAATAATCATATTTCACATCTATTCAGGCGGCTAACAACAAAAGCAACAAGGTTCTCGAGCGAGTCCTGTAAGAAGAAAAACACTTTCAAGTGACTTTGACAAAAGCGAAATAACAAACCATCTTCAAAAGTAGGACATAACAAAGATACAATTAGATAATCAAGAGTTCAAGTCCCTCTGGTTATATGCATCTAAGTCTGTCTAATTCTCTCAGAGGGGAGATATTTATTTTAGTGGACTGAAAATGTGCAGCCATTATTAGAAACAATTAGCATTCGAGAACGTCAACACTTCTGGCGTGAAAATGTTTTGCAGTTCAGGGACAAACCATGACACCTCAGCTGTTGTGTATCACTGTGAGTGGGAAGAGAATTATGGGATGCAACACTTCTTCTGCTAATGGTGGTCGTGATGAAAAGGGAATCCAAAGGGCCAACAGGCCAGCATTTATTTACTTTTCTAACTTTTTTTATAGCTTTTATTTGCATTTATAACTTTCCGAAGCGTAATGGCTTCTTTTGAGCCAAAATGGCGCGGCCATAACCAGTGGGTCTCAGCTTGCTTCATGCCCGTGTGCCGTGTGTCTGCGCACACACTGGTGCGTTTCTTATCCAATCAACCTCAGAGGTGAGGTCACTGCGCTCTGTGCTGCCGAGTCTCTCAGAGGTCTGACCAGCATATGAAAGTGATCTAATGCGGTGACTGTGATGGGGAGAGAGGGCCTTTAAGCCGTCCGGGACTCACCTCAATCCCTCTATGGGCCCATGGACTGATTTGCTGTGAATCAAGAGAGCAAGGATGTCGTTGACACTTTACAGTTCACTCCCCTGACGATGTGTTGTTCTCAACAACATGTGCTCAACAAGAACCTCTCCCTCCTGAGTGTTATAAAGTGTGCCAGAGGTAATAATGAGTGATGGCGAGGATTGTAAATAATGCAGCGTGAATGAAAAATGAATTATGCAGTGGGAGGCGTATTTTTACGTTTTTCAAGGAACACCTTATGGTGAAGTAATGAGTGCGCAAACAGAGGACAATTGCTCAGTTAAGTCTGTTCCCGTTAAAAATTAATTATCAACAAATCCGTTAATGGTTTGCAGGTTTTATGCAGAGAGAGAGAGAGAGAGAGAGGAGAGGAGAGGAGAGAGAGAAAGAGGAGATAGATAGAGAGAGAGGAGAGGAGATAGATAGAGAGAGAGGAGAGGAAAAGAGAGAGAGAGAGAGAGAGAGAGAGAGAGATACAGAGGAGATAGATAGAGAGAGAGGAGAGGAAGAGAGAGAGAGAGAGAGAGAGAGGAGAGGAGGCTCATTTATTTTATGTCCACCTTACATGTCCATTTTATTAACTAATGTGCAGCATAATGATAAATGTCCTGGCAATTAATGCTCACCACCCACCCTGACTAGCACTGCCACAACAGAACGACTCACGCCTTTATCAGTGTGGATGAGTGGGGTGAAGACTCAGGCCTTTATCAGTGTGGATGAGTGGGGTGAAGACTCAGGCCTTTATCAGTATGGATGAGTCATGAGTGGGGTGAAGACTCAGGCCTTTATCAGTATGGATGAGTGGGGTGAAGACTCAGGCCTTTATCAGTGTGGATGAGTGGGGTGAAGACTCAGGCCTTTATCAGTGTGGATGAGTGGGGTGAAGACTCAGGCCTTTATCAGTGTGGATGAGTCATGAGTGGGGTGAAGACTCAGGCCTTTATCAGTGTGGATGAGTGGGGTGAAGACTCAGGCCTTTATCAGTGTGGATGAGTGGGGTGAAGACTCACGCCTTTATCAGTATGGATGGCATAAGGGATGAGTGGGGGGCAAAGCGGGGGGTGGGCTGAATGAAGTGTGGCGCTGAGATTTATGAGGACCCTGGCACAGGTCTGCCTCAGACGCAGCCGATCTGCACTGGGTAAGGGCCAGTCACCGCCACTGTCTCAAAGGTAGAGTGTTGTGTCAAGATCCCAACAAGGATGATAACGGGACTGAATTATTATAGCTAACTGGGTTTCACCATTTCATCTATCTATCTATCTATCTATCTATCTATCTATCTATCTATCTATCTATCTATCTATCTATCTATCTATCTGTCTATCATATTATCTATCATACTATCTC